>NW_026282376.1:0-9364 GCF_023373465.1 Oncorhynchus keta | reverse complement strand
TGTGGAAGGCTACCCGAAAAGTCTGGGAATGGTTACAAAAGTATCTCTAAAAGCCTGGATGTTCATTAGTCCACGGTAAGACAAATTGTCTATAAATGGAGAAAGTTCAGCACTGTTGCTACTCTCCCTAGGACTGGCCTTCCTGCAAAGATGACTGTAAGAGCACAGAGTAGAATGCTCAATGAGGTTAAGAAGAATCCTAGAGTGTATGCCAAAGACTTACAGAAATCTCTGGGACATGCTAACATCTCTGTTGACGAGTCTACGATACTTTTAAAACCCTGAACAAAAATGGTGTTCATGGGAGGACACCACAGAAGAAGTCACTGCTCTCCAAAAAAACCCATTGTTGCACGTCTTCAGTTCACAAAAGAGCACCTGGATGTTTCACAGCGCTACTGGAAAAATATTTTGTGGACGGATTAAAATAAAGTTGAGTTGTTTGGAAGGAACACACAATACTGTGTGGAGAAATAAAGGCACAGCACACCAACATCAAAACCTCATCCCAACTGTAAATTATGGTGGAGGGAGCATCATGGTTTGAGTCTGCTTTGCTTCCACAGGGCCTGGACAGCTTGCTATCATTGACGGAAAAATTCATTTCCAAGTTTATCAATACCTAATGCAGCAGAATGTAAGGCTATCTGTCTGCCAATTGAAGGTCAACAGAAGTTTGGTGATGCAACAGGACTGCAACCCAAAACACAGAAGTAAATCAACAACAGAATGGCTAACAGAAGAAAATACGCCTTCTGGAGTGACCCAGTCAGAGTCCTGACCTCAACCCGATTGCGATGCAGTGGCATGACCTCAAGAGAGCAGTTCACACCAGACATCACAAGAATATTGCTTAACAGAAAACGTTTGGTTGAGGTTATTGCTGCCAAAGGAGGGTCAACCAGTTATAAAATCCAAAGGTTCACACACTTTTCCCACCCTGCACTGTGAATGTTTACTCGTGTGTTCAATAAAGACGTGAAAACGTAGAGTTGTTTGTGTGTTGTTAGTTTAAGCAGACTGTGTTTGTCAATTGTTGTGGCTTAGATTAAGATCAGATCAAATTGTATGACCAATTTAAGCAGTTAATTCCAAAGAGTTCACATAGTTTTTCTTGCCACTGTAAGCTCAGGGTACCAAACTCTGTCTTCCAACCCTAGATAGGAGAGCATTTTCTTAACCATATCCCTTTTATCAAACCTATTTTTATTTATTTTTTAACCTTTATATAAACAAAGTGGAGTGAAAATAGTGTCTCTGTGGCATCCAGCCCACCAGGCTCCTCTTTGCAAATAGACCTCAAAGAGGAAGTTGGTGTAGGAGAAGTTGAGAAGTGTGTGAGAATCACTCAGATACAATTACAGTTACTCTGTTTCATACCAAGTCTGTTTTTCATGTTGAAACATAATGTGACAACCATATGTTTTGCATCGAACTCAAATGTAACTTTTCCTTTTTTGTCTGGAGTCAAATGAATAGTGGAGTTTGGTTCGTGTTTGAACTGTATTTTTAAATCCCACACACATTCCCAATTCAAGCCTGTCAAGAATCGACGTCTTCACAGTATCTTCTGTTATTTTGAATATTCAAAATAAATTAAAGAAAATTAATTATGAGTAATGAGATTCAATATGATCAAAGTACTGCTGTTTGTTCATGTATTAGCTTTACAACTGAAAGACATAGTGTATTTGATATGGGGATGGTTTAATGCAGTGTGTTGTGTGAGTTAAGTTACTCCACCAGTAAGTGTATGTTTGTACTGTTTCAGGTGATCAGTAGTGTGAGTTCTCACATGGCTTGTCCTGAGAACATGTTTTTTCTCATTGGTCTCTTTATGTCAGGTGAGTCTTCCACACAGCAACAGCAACAACTAGTTATGAATCAGACAGAGGAATAAGCACAAGTGATGATATTTCATGGTGTGAGCTATATTCCCGTCTGTCTCAATGTATAGAAAAGTGTACAGATAATTCCTGATAAGTAGATTTTAATAGTCTGGATTCAAACATTGTGCTCCAGATATGTGCATGATCCAGTTCAGGGCATGGAGTCGTGACATCAGGACTCCACCTCCACCTCCATCTCCATCTTCCGACAGAGATGGCCGCCTCGCTTCGCGTTCCTAGGAAACTATGCAGTATTTTGTTTTTTTACATGTTATTTATTACATTGGTACCCCAGGTAATCTTAGGTTTCATTACATACAGTCGGGAGGAACTACTGAATATAAGAGCATCGTCAACTCACCATCATTACGACCAGGAATATGACTTTCCCGAAGCGGATCCTGTGTTCTGCCTTCCACCCAGGACAATGGATCGGATCCCAGCTGGCGACCCAAAACAACGACGTCGTAAAAGAGGCAAACAAAGCGGTCTTCTGGTCAGGCTCCGGAGACGGGCACATCGCGCACCTCTCCCTAGCATACTCCCAGTCTCTTGACAACAAGGTTGATGAAATCCAAGCAAGGGTAGCATTCCAGAGAGACATCGGAGACTGTAAAGTTCTTTGCTTCACGGAAACATGGCTCACTCGAGACACGCTATCGGAGTCGGTGCAGCCAGCATGTTTCTTCACCTATCGCGCCGACAGAAACAAGCATCTTTCTGGTAAGAAGAAGGTTATAAAATCCACTGTTTTGAGTCTCGACCCCGCCCTGTGCAACTGGGTACTGGACTTCCTGACGGGCCGCCCCCCAGGTGGCGAGGGTAGGTAACAACATCTCCACCCCGCTGATCCTCAACACTGGGGCCCCACAAGGGTGCGTTCTGAGCCCTCTCCTGTACTCCCTGTTCACCCAAGACTGCGTGGCCATGCACGCCTCCAACTCAATCATCAAGTTTGCGGACGACACTACAGTGGTAGGCTTGATTACCAACAATGACGGGACGGCTTACATAGAGGAGGTGAGGGCCCTCGGAGTGTGGTGTCAGGAAAATAACCTCACACTCAACATTAACAAAACAAAGGAGATGATTGTGGACTTCAGGAAACAGCAGAGGGAGCACCCCCCTATCCACATCGACGGGACAGTAGTGGAGAGGGTTGTAAGATTTAAGTTCCTCGTCGTACACATCACGGACAAAAACGGAATTGGTCCAGCCACACAGACAGCGTCGTGAAGAAGGCGCAGTAGCGCCTCTACAACCTCAGGAGGCTGAATAAATTTGGCTTGTCACCAAAAGCACTCACAAACTTCTACAGATGCACAATCGAGAGCATCCTGTCGGGCTGTATCACCATCTGGTATGGCAACTGCTCCGCCCACAACCGCAAGGCTCTCCAGAGGGTAGTGAGGTCTGTACAATGCATCACCGGGGGCAAACTACCTGCCCTCCAGGACACCTATACCACCCGATGTCACAGGAATGCCATAAAGATCATCAAGGACAACAATCACCCGAGCCACTGGCTGTTCACCCCGCTATCATCCAGAAGGCGAGGTCAATACAGGTGCATCAAAGCAGGAACCGAGAGACTGAAAAACAGCTTCTATCTCAAGGCCATTAGACTGTTAAACAGCCACCACTAACATTGAGTGGCTGCTGCCAACACACTGATTCAACTCCAGCCACTTTAATAATGGAAATTGATGTAAAAATATATTACTAACCACTTTAAACAATGCTACTTAATATAATGTTTACATACCCTACATTACTCATCTCATATGTATATGTATATACTGTACTCTATATCATCTACTGCATCTTTTTATATAATACATGTATCACTAGCCACTTTAAACTATGCCACTTTGTTTACATACCCTACATTACTCATCTCATATGTATGTACTGTACTCTATACCATCTACTGCATCTTGCCTATGCCGTTCTGTACTCATTCATATATCTTTATGTACATGTTCTTTATCCCTTTACACTTGTGTGTATAAGGTAGTAGTTGTGGAATTGTTAGGTTAGATTACTCGTTGGTTATTACTGCATTATCGGAACTAGAAGCACAAGCATTTCGCTACACTCGCATTAAAACCTGCTAACCATGTGTATGTGACAAATACATTTGATTTGATTTGTATATTGAAATTAGTTCATATATTTTTGCTGCAGAAGGAGAGATAGACTGTACTGAAAAGACCATATTACCTCCCTGATGTTATCCTTCATGTTCCAAGTGTTTTGGCCTGTTTGGCCAACGAGATTTGATTGCCACAATGGCAGATAGACTGGACGTACTGACTAGCTCCTGTATGCAAATCCCATGTTCATTTGATAGTCCTTACTATAAATTGAACAGCACAATTACTTACTTCTGGAGTGTGGATTAAAGAATGACCAGTCTTTGGTGGGCGTCCGGACAATGTGATATTTAACAGCAGTAAGATGGTCAACAGATATCTATACCTGATCTGCATGCAGGCACATCGTTTCATTGTATTTTCATACATTTTATCCACATATAGGCAAAGCAGTTTCCACATAACTGAAAAGAGCTTGTTCGTCCCTTTTTTGTCAGTCCCCCCATATCCCCATTCCCACCATATTGCAGCATCAGCGTAGTATAATGTCCAATAGTCAATACTTTCTCTCTTCTCTCTCTGAATAATCTGGTCCCTCCACCTCTCAATTCCTGACCTTGTCCTCCAGAGCCTTCAGGTCTCCCCCCACCTGTTGGGGGAGGTCGGCTCCCACATGCTGGGTAAAGTACACCCTCAGCTCCTGGGTATCCTTCTCCCAGGAGACCGTGGGAAGGTCGAAGAGTGATTTGTCCAAATTTAATTTTTTCGCAAGTTTAGGAGAATTAGGCTGCAGGTTAGGAGAATTAACGTAGCAGGTTATGATAATTAGATCAAGGAACGGAAAAGTGTTAGGATTAGCTCAAATGCTAAAAAAAATTTGACGTCAATTTGACAAAGCTTTATCCCATCTAGACTTGACCGTCCATAGAGGGAGTGTAAGGGGTGTGTAACTGGTGGCAGTCAGAGAGCAGAACTAGGTAATAGCCGGAGCTGTTTAACTCCAAAACCAACGGCATCAAGAAATAACCAACATGGGTACAAAACCCGACGCGCACCAGTCAACATTCGCACAATCACTTACAACAAACAATACCACACAAAGACATGGGGGAACAAAGGGTTAAATACACAACACATAATGAGGGAATGAAAACCAGGTGTGTGGGAAAACAGGACAAAACAAATGGAAAATGAATAACGGATCGGCGATGCCTAGAAGACCGCTGACGTCGATCGCCGAACACCGCCCGAACAAGGAGAGGAACCGACTTCGGAAGAAGTCGTGACAGGAAGCCCATGCCCAACTTACCTCCCAGTACCTGTAGATCGCGGTCTCCCTCCTGTGGCACTCGGGACATTCTTTTCACGCCACTGCAATAAGAAGTAATTTTGGTAGCAGGTTAGGAGCAGGGCTGGACTACAAAACGGCTCCTGATAGCATATGATAGCAAAATATGTTGAATAGCAGGAAAATTAGCTTGAAATCAACTATATTTTCTGTCAGCTTCATGAAAACATGTCGAAATGCATCATAAATATGTTTCTCCGCACCACCATGGCAAAATGGGTTGAAATTCTCTCCACACCATGGCAAAATGGGTTGAAATGCTCTCCACACCATGGCAAAATGGGTTGAAATGCCTCCCCACTCATGGCAAAATGGGTTGAAATGCCCTCCCCACCAAGGCAAAATGGGTTGAAATGCTCTCCACACCATGGCAAAAATGGGTTGAAATGCCCTCCCACCAAGGCAAAATGGGTTGAAATGCCCTCCCCACCATGGCAAAATGGGTTGAAATGCCCTCCCCACCAAGGCAAAATGGGTTGAAATGCTCTCCACACCATGGCAAAATGGGTTGAAATTCTCTCCCACCATGGCAAAATGGGATGAAATGCTCACACCATGGCAAAATGGGTTGAAATTCTCTCCACACCATGGTAAAATGGGTTGAAATGCCCTCCCCACCATGGCAAAATGGGTTGAAATTCTCTCCACACCATGGCAAAATGGGTTGAAATGATCTCCCCACCATGGCAAAATGGGTTGAAATGCCCTCCCACCATGGCAAAATGGGTTGAAATGCCCTCCTCACCATGGCAAAATGGGTTGAAATGCCCTCCCACCATGGCAAAATGGGTTGAAATGCCCTCCCCACCATGGCAAAATGGGTTGAAATGCACTCCCCACCATGGCAAAATGGGTTGAAATGCCCTCCCCACCATGGCAAAATGGGTTGAAATGCACTCCCCACCATGGCAAAATGGGTTGAAATGCCCTCCCCACCATGGCAAAATGGGTTGAAATGCCCTCCCCACCATGGCAAAATGGGTTGAAATGCTCTCCACACCATGGCAAAATGGGTTGAAATGCTCTCCACACCATGGCAAAATGGGTTGAAAAGCTCTCCCCACCATGGCAAAATGGGTTGAAATGCCCTCCCCACCATGGCAAAATGGGTTGAAATGCTCTCCACACCATGGCAAAATGGGTTGAAATGCTCTCCACACCATGGCAAAATGGGTTGAAATGCTCTCCACACCATGGCAAAATGGGTTGAAATGCCCTCCCCACCATGGCAAAATGGGTTGAAATGCCCTCCCCACCATGGCAAAATGGGTTGAAATGCCCTCCCCACCATGGCAAAATGGGTTGAAATGCTCTCCACACCATGGCAAAATGGGTTGAAATTCTCTCCACACCATGGCAAAATGGGCTGAAATGCTCTCCACACCATGGCAAAATGGGTTGAAATGCTCTCCACACCATGGCAAAATGGGTTGAAATGCCCTCCCACCATGGCAAAATGGGTTGAAATGCAGTAAGTAAGAGGGGGGTGGGGTCGTCCGACCCTGGTTAGAGAGCATTTCTAACCGTTACCCATAGCCGTAATTCTCCTAACCTGCTGCATAAATTCTTCGAGCCTGATACGAAAAAGTCAAATCTGTATAGAAGTGGTGTGAAAATGTGTCATCCAGCCCACCAGGGTTTTCTTGGCAAATAGACTTTAAAGAGGAAGTCAAGCAAGAAAAAGAGGAAGTTGGTGTAGGACAAGTTGAGTGGTGTGTGTGAGAATCAGTCAGATACAATTACACTTACTCTGTTATATACCAAGTCTGTTTTTCATGTTGAAAACATTGTTACAACCCTATAATTTGGCATGGGTCCCAAGATCCTCAAAAGGTTCTACAGCTGCACCATCGAGAGACCTTGACTAGTTGCATCACCGACTGGTAAGGCAAACTGCTCGGCATCTGACCCTAAGGCGCTACAGAGGGTAGTACGCACGGCCCAGTACATCACTGGGGTCAAGCTCTGCCATCCAGGACCTATATACTAGGCGGTGTCAGAGGAAATCCCCAAAAATTGTCAGAGACTCCAGTCACCCAAGTCATAGACTGTTCTCTCTGCTTCCGCACAGTAAGCTGTATCGCAGCGCCAAGTATAGGACCAAAATGCTCGTTAACAGCTTCTACCCCCAAGCCATAAGACTGCTGAACAATTAATCAAATGGCCAACGGACTATTTACATTTACCCCCCACCTTCATTTGTTTTGTACACTGCTGCTTCTCGCTGTTTATTATCTATGCATGGTCACTTCACCCCTACCTCCATGTACAAATTACTCGACTAACCTGTACCCCACATTGACTCTGTACCGGTACTCATGAATATAGCTGTGTTATTGCACATTTTTTGTGTTTCTTTAAGAATGTTTTACCTTAGTTAATTTAGTAAACATTTTCTTAACTCTTTCTTGAGTTGCACTGTTGGTTAAGGGCTTGTAAGTCATTTCACGGTAAGGTCTACACTTGTTCTATTCAACGATTATGATTTAACTCATTTAGAAAAAACAGGCACCAACAACTGCACCTCATTCAAAGGCACTCCATTTTTTGTCTTGCCCAAACACCCTCTAAATGGCACACATACACAACACATTTCTCAATTGTCTCAAGGCTTAAAATCCTTCTTTAACCTGTCTCCTCCTTCATCTACACTGACGTGGATTTAACAAGTGACTTCAATAAGGGATCATAGCTTTCACTTGGATTCACCTGGTCAGTCTATGTCATGGAAAGAGCAAAGATTGGTTCTGTTATATCACCTAATACCTACTCATATATCTATCTATTGATAGTGAGTGGTAGCCTGCAGCCACATCGTTTCATTGTATTTTCAAACATTTTATCCACATATATAAAGCAGTTTCCACATAACTGCAATGAGCTTGTTAGTCCCTTTTTTTGTCAGTCCCCCATATCCCCATTCCCACCATATAGCAGCATCAGCGTAGTATAATGTCCAATAGTCAATACTTTCTCTCCTCTGAGTCATCTGGTCCCTTCACACTCTAAATTCCTGACCCTGTCCTCCAGAGCCTTCAGCTCTCCCTCCACCTGTTGGGGGAGGTCAAGGCCCCCACCTGCTGGGTAGCACGCCTCACTTCCTGGGTCTCCTTCTCCCAGAAGGCCTTCGGGAAGGTTGAGGGTTTTGTCTAGAAGGGATACAGCTTTTGTCAAAATTTAGTTTTCTAGCAAGTTTGGGAGAATTTGCAACAGGTTAGGAGAATTAACATAGCAGGTTATGAAAATTAAATTAAAGACGAAAAGGGTTAGGATTAGCTAAAATTCTGTAATAATGATACTTTTCACATCATTTTGACAAAAGCTTAATCCCATGTAGACGTGACCACCGAAGAGCACCCATGTCCTCCTTCCCGTCCAGGACCTGCAGGTGGCTGGCTCCCTCCTGTGTCACCCGCCACATTCTCTTTCACGACACTTCAATAAGAAGTTTACTCTGGAAGCAGGTCAGCAGCAGGGATTACTGAACGGCCCCAGATAGCATATGATGGTAAAATGTGTAGAACTGATTGTAGCGTTAAAATTGCAACCTTTATATCAGCCTCATGGGAAAAATGTGAACACAAGCATGAGGTGCTATAAAACAGCAAACATATAAATAATAATTTCTGCACCACTGCAGAATGTGTTGAAATGAAGGAAAGTAAGCTCAGGTCCCAAATGCCCTCATCCAACCCTGGATAGGAGAGCATTTTCCCTAAACCTGACTATTTTACCTGACCTAACCTCAGGCTCTTAACATGCTAAGATAATTCTCCTATACTGCTACATGAATTCTCATAAACATGCTACGAAAAAGTCAATTGTGTTTCCAAAGTGGAGTGAAAATAGTGTCTCTGTGGCATCCAGCCCACCAGGCTCCTCTTTGGAAATAGACTTCAAAGAGGAAGTTGGTGTCGGAGAGGGTTGAGAGGTGTGTGAGAATCACTCAGATACAATTACAGTTACTCTGTTTCATACCAAGTCTGTTTTTCATGTTGAAACATAATGTGACAACCATATGTTTTGTATCA
>NW_026282375.1:0-3657 GCF_023373465.1 Oncorhynchus keta | reverse complement strand
CACTGTAAAGTCCATGGAGAATAAGAGCACCTCCTCCCAGCTGCCCACTGCTCTGAGGATAGGAAACACTGTCAACACCGATCATTTCAATAAGCAGTTTTCCACGACTGGCTTGCTCCACCTTTGGCTACTCCCTACATCCGCCAACAGCTCTTGTACCCCTACCCCGGCCAACAGCTCTGTACCCTACCCCGCCAACAGCTCTGTACCCTAACCCCGCCAACAGCTCTGTACCCTAACCCCGGCCAACAGCTCTGTACCCCTACCCCGCCAACAGCTCTGTACCCCTACCCCGCCAACAGCTCTGTACCCTACTCCGCCAACAGCTCTGTACCCCTACTCCTGCCAACAGCTCTGTACCCCAACCCCGCCAACAGCTCTTGTACCCTTACTCCGGCCAACAGCTCTGTACCCCTACCTGCCAACAGTTTGTACCCCTACTCCGGGCAACAGCTCTGCACCCCATCTACCAACAGTTCTGTACCCTACTCCGCTAACAGCTCTGTACTCTACTTCCGCCAACAGCTCTGGTACCCCTACTCCTGCCAACAGCTTTGTACCCCTACTTCCGGCTAACAGCTTTACACCCGCCAACAGCTCCACCTCTACTCCGCCAACAGCTCTGTACCTACTCGGCCAACAGCTCTGTACCTTACTCCGCCAACAGCTCTGTACCCCTACCCGCCAACAGCTCTGTACCCCTACCCCGGCCAACAGCTCTGTACCCCTACTCCGCCAACAGCTCTGTACCCCTACTCCTGCCAACAGCTCTGTACCTTACTGCCAACAGCTCTGTACCCCTACCCCGCCAACAGCTCTGTACCCCCACTTCTACTTCCAAGCAACAGCTCTTGTCTCTACCCCTCTGCCAACAGCTCTGTACTTTACTCCAAGCAATAGCTCTGTACTTCTACTCCGCCAACAGCTCTGTACCTAACAGCTCTGTACTTTACCCGCCAACAGCTCTGTACCCCTACCCGCCAACAGCTCTGTAAATTTCTACTTCCGGCTAACAGCTCTGTACCCCTACCCCACAACAGCTCTTGTACTTTTACCTCTGTACCCCTACGGCCAACAGCTCTGTACCCTCTACCCGCCAACAGCTCTGTACCCCTACTCCGCCAACAGCTCTGTACCTACTTCCGCTAACAGTTCTGTACTTTACTCCGCCAACAGTTCTGTACCCTAATACCTCTACAACAGCTTGTACTTTACCCCAAGCTAACAGCTCTGTACTCTACTCCGGCCAACAGCTCTGTACCCCCTACCCCGACCAACAGCTCTGTACCCTACCCCGGCCAACAGCTCTGTACCCTCCCTGGCTAACAGCTCTGTACCCCTACCCCGCCAACAGCTCTGTACTCCCTACTCCGCCAACAGCTCTGTACCCCTACTCCCTGCCAACAGCCTGTACCCTACTCCGCCAACAGCTCTGTCCCCTCTACAGCAGCTGGCCTTAAAGCTCACCCATCCGCCAACAGCTTCTGTACCTCTACAGCAACTGGCCCAAAGCCTACCCCACAGCAGCTGGCCCAAAAGCCTACCCCTACCCCGCCAACAGCTCTGTACCCCCCCACAGCAGCTGGCCCAAAGCCTACCCCTAACCCCAGCCAACAACTCTGCACCCCCCACAGCAACTGGCCCAAGCCTACCCCTACCCTGGCCAACAGCTCTGCACCCCCACAGCAACTTGGCTCTACTCCTCTACCCTACCCCGCCAACAGCTCTTGCAACCCCCACAGCAACTGACCCAAGCCTACCCCTTGCACCCCCGCTCTGTTTACTCCCTTACCCCTGCCAACAGCTCTGCACCCCCACAGCAACTGGCCCAAGCCTACCCCTACCCAAGCAACAGCTCTGCAAACCCCCACAGCAACTAGCCCAAGCCTACCCCTACCCCGCCAACAGCTCTGCACTTCCCACAGCAACTCTGCACCCCCCACAGCAACTAGCCCAAGCCTACCTCCTACCCCGGCCAACAGCTCTGCAACCCCCACAGCAACTAGCCCAAGCTTCCCCTACCCCGCCAACAGCTCTGCACCCCCACAGCAACTAGCCCAAGCCTACCCCATTTCCCCCGTTCGAGCAAGGAGGGCCCACAAAGCTGACTCAGTTACACCAGCTCTTGTCAGTAGGAATGGGACAAAAATTCACCCAACTTATTGTGGGAAGCTTGTGGAAGGCTACATGAAACATTTGACCCAAGTTAAACAATTTAAAGGCAAAGCTACCAAATACTAATTGAGTGTATGTAGACTTCTGACCCACTGGGGAACGTGATGAAATAAATAATTCTCTGCTATTATTCTGACATTTCTCACATTCTTAAAATAAAGTGGTGATCCTAACTGGACCTAAAACAGGGATTTTTTTTTACCAGGATTAAATGTCAGAATTGTAGAAAAAAACTGAGTTCAAATGTATTTGGCTAAAGTGTATGTAAACTTCAGAATTCATCTGTTAATGGACTGTTTTTAAATATAAATCACATTTTCATTTGACATACCTCAGTTTGGGAATACCTGCAATAAGACACCCCAGTTTGGGAATACCTGCACAAGGGACACAGCACAGACACACCCCAGTTTGGGAATACCTGCATTAAGACACAGCCCCTGCAGTTTGGGAATACCTGCAATAAGACATACCCAGTTTGGGAATACCTGCAATAAGACACAGCCCAGTTTGGGAATACCTGCAATAAGACACCCCAGTTTGGGGAATACCTGCAATAAGACATACCCCAGTTTGGGAATACCTGCATTAAGACACACAGACAAACAGACATACACAGCCAGACATACCTTGGGAATACCTGCAATAAGACACAGCATGTAGACAAACCCCAGTTTGGGAATACCTGCAATAAGACACAGCACAGACATACCCCCAGTTTGGGAATACCTGCAATAAGACACAGCACAGACATACCCCAGTTGGGAATACCTGCACAAGACACAGTACAGACAAACCCCAGTATGGGAATACCTGCAATAAGACACAGCACAGACAAACCCCAGTTTGGGAATACCTGCAATAAGACACAGACATACCCTAGCATGGGAATACCTGCAATAAGACCCCCAGTTTGGGAATACCTGCAATAAGACACAGCACAGACACACCCCAGTTTGGGAATACCTGCAATAAGACACAGCACAGACATACCCCAGTTTGGGAATACCTGCATTAAGACAAGACACACCCCAGTTTGGGAATACCTGCAATAAGACACAGCCAAACCTTGACATAAGACACAGCCAGTTTGGGAATACCTGCAATAAGACACAGTACAGACAAACCCCAGCCTGCACAGACATACCCAGACATACACAGCACCCCAGTTTGGGAATACCTGCAATAAGAAGCACAGACCCCCAGTATGGGAATACCTGCAATAAGACACCCCAGTTTGGGAATACCTGCAATAAGACACAGCCCAGTTTGGGAATACCTGCAATAAGACACAGCCCCCCAGTTTGGGAATACCTGCAATAAGACACACCCACAAGGGAATACCTGCAATAAGACAAACACCCCAGTATGGGAATACCTGCAATAAGACACAGCCCAGTTTGGGAATACCTGCACAAGACACAGCCAGACACACCCCCAGTATGGGAATACCTGCAGTAAGACATACCTCAGTATGGGAAT
>NW_026282374.1:60000-66180 GCF_023373465.1 Oncorhynchus keta | reverse complement strand
ACCTCATGCTAATTGCATTAGCCTACGTTAGTTCAACCTCATGCTAATCGCATTAGCCTACGTTAGTTCAACCTCATGCTAATCGCATTAGCCTACGTTAGTTCAACCTCATGCTAATCGCATTAGCCTACGTTAGTTCAACCTCATGCTAATTGCATTAGCCTACGTTAGTTCAACCTCATGCTAATCACATTAGCCTACGTTAGTTCAACCTCATGCTAATCACATTAGCCTACGTTAGTTCAACCTCATGCTAATTGCATTAGCCTACGTTAGTTCAACCTCATGCTAATCACATTAGCCTACGTTAGCTCAACCTCATGCTAATCGCATTAGCCTACGTTAGTTCAACCTCATGCTAATCACATTAGCCTACGTTAGTTCAACCTCATGCTAATCACATTAGCCTACGTTAGCTCAACCTCATGCTAATCGCATTAGCCTACGTTAGTTCAACCTCATGCTAATCGCATTAGCCTACGTTAGTTCAACCTCATGCTAATTGCATTAGCCTACGTTAGTTCAACCTCATGCTAATCACATTAGCCTACGTTAGTTCAACCTCATGCTAATCACATTAGCCTACGTTAGTTCAACCTCATGCTAATCACATTAGCCTACGTTAGCTCAACCTCATGCTAATCGCATTAGCCTACGTTAGCTCAACCGTCCCTTGAAAGGGGCACCGATCTGTAGAGATCCTTATTAAGTCCCGGTTGATGAAAAAATGGAGACTGAACTGGCTACAGGTGGGCTGCTGGTGTCAGATCTACCATTGTGCCCTTGAGCAAGGCACTTACCCACCACAACATGCTCTACATCCAGGGGTTCTTCTCATAGTGTGTGGGGGGGGGGAGGCACAGGATTAATTCCTGTTCTAACCAAATGGACAATAAAGCGATTTCTTCTTCTATCCTCAGTACCTATGCAACGGCTCGACTCATGATGAACAATGAATACATCGTCCCCATGACGGACGAGACCAAGTCCATCACTCTGTTCCCCGACGAGACCAAGAAGCACGGCCTGCCAGGAATCGGCCTGAGCACCTCTCTCCGCCCCAGAATGCACTTCTCCTCGCCCTCCTTCATCTGCAGCGGAGCCGACTGCTTCCAGTTCAGCCCGGAGTTTCCCCTGGAGGTCCTGAAGACCAAGACCATAGAGATGCTGACGGAGGCGGTGAGCGAGGGGAGTCTACACGTCAGAGATCCTATAGGGGGCAGCACCGAGTTCCTGTTCGTTCCTCTCATTAAGTTGTTCTATACGTTACTGATCATGGGAGTGTTCCATAACGGAGACCTGAAGAACATTCTACAGCTGATAGAACCCAGCGTGTTCTCAGAGGGAGGGGACGCGCCCGCGGACACGCCCGCGGACACGCCCGAGAGTGATGTCACTAAGGGAGGACGAGGAGGGGAGGGGCCTGGAGGAGAGGAGAGGGCGGGGAAGGTGCCTAAAGGACTGCTCCAGATGAAACTCCCAGAGCCTGTCAAACTGCAGGTACGTAAGACACACTGATATTTGCAAATCAAATCAAATCAAATTGTATTTTGTATATTACAACCGGTTGTTCACCTTACAGTGAAATGCTGACTTACAAGCCCTTAACCAACAATGCAGTTTTAATAAAAATTAATGTTAAGTAAAAAATAATTAAAGGGCAGCAGTAAAATAACAGTAGTGAGGCTTTGTACAGGGGGTACCGGTTAGTCAAGGTAATTGAGGTAGTATGTACATGTAGGTAAAGTTAAAGTGACTATAGATGATAACAGAGAGTAGCAGTGGTGTAGAAGGGGGTCAATGCAAATGGTCTGGGTAGCTGTTTGACTAGATGTTCAGGAGACTTATGGCTTGGGGGTAGAAGCTGTTTAGAAGCCTCTTGGACCTAGACTTGGCGCTCCGGTACCGCTTGCCGTGCGGAAGCAGAGAGAACAGTCTATGACTTGTGGTGGCTGGAGTCTTTGACAATTCTTAGGGCCTTCCTCTGACACCGCCTGGTATAGAGGTCCTGGATGGCAGGAAGCTTGGCCCCAGTGATGTACTGGGCCGTACGCACTACCACCTGCCTGCAGAGTACTCGTTGTTAACCAGACTGTGTCTCTAGATGTCCTACCTGCAGAGTACTCGTTGTTAACAGGACTGTGTCTCTCTAGATGTCCTGCCTGCAGAGTACTCGTTGTTAACAGGACTGTGTCTCTCTAGATGTCCTACCTGCAGAGTACTCGTTGTTAACAGGACTGTGTCTCTCTAGATGTCCTGCCTGCAGAGTACTCGTTGTTAACAGGACTGTGTCTCTCTAGATGTCCTGCCTGCAGAGTACTCGTTGTTAACAGGACTGTGTCTCTCTAGATGTCCTGCCTGCAGAGTACTCGTTGTTAACCAGACTGTGTCTCTCTAGATGTCCTACCTGCAGAGTACTCGTTGTTAACAGGACTGTGTCTCTCCAGATGTCCTGCCTGCAGAGTACTCGTTGTTAACAGGACTGTGTCTCTCTAGATGTCCTGCCTGCAGAGTACTCGTTGTTAACAGGACTGTGTCTCTCTAGATGTCCTGCCTGCAGAGTACTGTTGTTAACAGGACTGTGTCTCTCTAGATGTCCTGCCTGCCTGCAGAGTACTCGTTGTTAACAGGACTGTGTCTCTCCAGATGTCCTGCCTGCAGAGTACTCATTGTTAACAGGACTGTGTCTCTCTAGATGTCCTGCCTGCAGAGTACTCGTTGTTAACCAGACTGTGTCTCTCTAGATGTCCTACCTGCAGAGTACTCGTTGTTAACAGGACTGTGTCTCTCTAGATGTCCTACCTGCAGAGTACTCGTTGTTAACAGGACTGTGTCTCTCTAGATGTCCTGCCTGCAGAGTACTCGTTGTTAACCAGACTGTGTCTCTCTAGATGTCCTACCTGCAGAGTACTCGTTGTTAACAGGACTGTGTCTCTCCAGATGTCCTGCCTGCAGAGTACTCGTTGTTAACAGGACTGTGTCTCTCTAGATGTCCTGCCTGCAGAGTACTCGTTGTTAACCAGACTGTGTCTCTCTAGATGTCCTACCTGCAGAGTACTCGTTGTTAACAGGACTGTGTCTCTCTAGATGTCCTGCCTGCAGAGTACTCGTTGTTAACAGGACTGTGTCTCTCTAGATGTCCTGCCTGCAGAGTACTCGTTGTTAACAGGACTGTGTCTCTCTAGATGTCCTACCTGCAGAGTACTCGTTGTTAACCAGACTGTGTCTCTCTAGATGTCCTACCTGCAGAGTACCTAACCTGTGTCTCTCTAGATGTCCTGCCTGCAGAGTACTCGTTGTTAACAGGACTGTGTCTCTCTAGATGTCCTGCCTGCAGAGTACTCGTTGTTAACAGGACTGTGTCTCTCTAGATGTCCTGCCTGCAGAGTACTCGTTGTTAACAGGACTGTGTCTCTCTAGATGTCCTGCCTGCAGAGTACTCGTTGTTAACAGGACTGTGTCTCTCTAGATGTCCTACCTGCAGAGTACTCGTTGTTAACAGGACTGTGTCTCTCCAGATGTCCTGCCTGCAGAGTACTCGTTGTTAACAGGACTGTGTCTCTCTAGATGTCCTACCTGCAGAGTACTCGTTGTTAACAGACTGTGTCTCTAGATGTCCTGCCTGCAGAGTACTTGTTAACAGGACTGTGTCTCTCTAGATGTCCTACCTGCAGAGTACTCGTTGTTAACCAGACTGTGTCTCTCTAGATGTCCTGCCTGCAGAGTACTCGTTGTTAACAGGACTGTGTCTCTCTAGATGTCCTGCCTGCAGAGTACTCGTTGTTAACAGGACTGTGTCTCTCTAGATGTCCTGCCTGCAGAGTACTCGTTGTTAACAGGACTGTGTCTCTCTAGATGTCCTGCCTGCAGAGTACTCGTTGTTAACAGGACTGTGTCTCTCTAGATGTCCTACCTGCAGAGTACTCGTTGTTAACAGGACTGTGTCTCTCTAGATGTCCTACCTGCAGAGTACTCGTTGTTAACAGGACTGTGTCTCTCTAGATGTCCTGCCTGCAGAGTACTCGTTGTTAACAGGACTGTGTCTCTCCAGATGTCCTACCTGCAGAGTACTCGTTGTTAACAGGACTGTGTCTCTCTAGATGTCCTGCCTGCAGAGTACTCGTTGTTAACCAGACTGTGTCTCTCTAGATGTCCTGCCTGCAGAGTACTCGTTGTTAACAGGACTGTGTCTCTCTAGATGTCCTACCTGCAGAGTACTCGTTGTTAACAGGACTGTGTCTCTCTCTAGATGTCCTACCTGCAGAGTACTCGTTGTTAACAGGACTGTGTCTCTCTAGATGTCCTACCTGCAGAGTACTCGTTGTTAACAGGACTGTGTCTCTCTAGATGTCCTGCCTGCAGAGTACTCGTTGTTAACAGGACTGTGTCTCTCTAGATGTCCTACCTGCAGAGTACTCGTTGTTAACAGGACTGTGTCTCTCTAGATGTCCTACCTGCAGAGTACTCGTTGTTAACAGGACTGTGTCTCTCTAGATGTCCTACCTGCAGAGTACTCGTTGTTAACAGGACTGTGTCTCTCTAGATGTCCTACCTGCAGAGTACTCGTTGTTAACAGGACTGTGTCTCTCTAGATGTCCTACCTGCAGAGTACTCGTTGTTAACCAGACTGTGTCTCTCTAGATGTCCTGCCTGCAGAGTACTCGTTGTTAACAGGACTGTGTCTCTCTAGATGTCCTACCTGCAGAGTACTCGTTGTTAACAAGACTGTGTCTCTCTAGATGTCCTACCTGCAGAGTACTCGTTGTTAACAGGACTGTGTCTCTCTAGATGTCCTGCCTGCAGAGTACTCGTTGTTAACAGGACTGTGTCTCTCTAGATGTCCTACCTGCAGAGTACTCGTTGTTAACAGGACTGTGTCTCTCTAGATGTCCTACCTGCAGAGTACTCGTTGTTAACCAGACTGTGTCTCTCTAGATGTCCTACCTGCAGAGTACTCGTTGTTAACAGGACTGTGTCTCTCTAGATGTCCTACCTGCAGAGTACTCGTTGTTAACAGGACTGTGTCTCTCCAGATGTCCTACCTGCAGAGTACTCGTTGTTAACCAGACTGTGTCTCTCTAGATGTCCTACCTGCAGAGTACTCGTTGTTAACAGGACTGTGTCTCTCTAGATGTCCTGCCTGCAGAGTACTCGTTGTTAACAGGACTGTGTCTCTCTAGATGTCCTACCTGCAGAGTACTCGTTGTTAACAGGACTGTGTCTCTCTAGATGTCCTGCCTGCAGAGTACTCGTTGTTAACAGGACTGTGTCTCTCTAGATGTCCTGCCTGCAGAGTACTCGTTGTTAACAGGACTGTGTCTCTCTAGATGTCCTGCCTGCAGAGTACTCGTTGTTAACAGGACTGTGTCTCTCTAGATGTCCTACCTGCAGAGTACTCGTTGTTAACAGGACTGTGTCTCTCTAGATGTCCTACCTGCAGAGTACTCGTTGTTAACAGGACTGTGTCTCTCTAGATGTCCTACCTGCAGAGTACTCGTTGTTAACAGACTGTGTCTCTCTAGATGTCCTGCCTGCAGAGTACTCGTTGTTAACAGACTGTGTCTCTCTAGATGTCCTGCCTGCAGAGTACTCGTTGTTAACAGGACTGTGTCTCTCTAGATGTCCTGCCTGCAGAGTACTCGTTGTTAACCAGACTGTGTCTCTCTAGATGTCCTACCTGCAGAGTACTCGTTGTTAACAGGACTGTGTCTCTCTAGATGTCCTGCCTGCAGAGTACTCGTTGTTAACAGGACTGTGTCTCTCTAGATGTCCTACCTGCAGAGTACTCGTTGTTAACAGGACTGTGTCTCTCCAGATGTCCTGCCTGCAGAGTACTCGTTGTTAACAGGACTGTGTCTCTCTAGATGTCCTGCCTGCAGAGTACTCGTTGTTAACAGGACTGTGTCTCTCTAGATGTCCTACCTGCAGAGTACTCGTTGTTAACAGGACTGTGTCTCTCTAGATGTCCTGCCTGCAGAGTACTCGTTGTTAACAGGACTGTGTCTCTCTAGATGTCCTGCCTGCAGAGTACTCGTTGTTAACAGGACTGTGTCTCTCTAGATGTCCTACCTGCAGAGTACTCGTTGTTAACAGGACTGTGTCTCTCTAGATGTCCTACCTGCAGAGTACTCGTTGTTAACAGACTGTGTCTCTCTAGATGTCCTACCTGCAGAGTACTCG
>NW_026282374.1:52500-55000 GCF_023373465.1 Oncorhynchus keta | reverse complement strand
TCTTAATGGTATTAAACCCAGTAGTTAGTTGACCTTGAATTAATCTGTTAACAGTATTCAACCCAGAGTTAAACCCAGTCCTTCTGTCGACATTGAATTCAGATCTTAAGAGGTACAAACCCAGTAGTTAGTTGACCATCCGAAAGACTCATATCTTAAGAAGGTGGTCTAACCCAGTAAAAGTTGACATTCAATTCATATCTTAAGAAAGATTAAACCCAGTAGTTAGTTGACATTGAATTACATATCTCTAAGGGTATTAAACCCAGTAGTTAGTTGACACAGTTTACAGAATTCTCTCTGTTAACAGTATTCAGACAGCCAGAGTCTGTAGGACACAGTGTTACAGACAGCCTTCTGTTAGGAGGCATAGAGATCTCTCTGAGGACACAGTGTTACAGAAGCGTAGGCAGACAGTGTTACAGACACCATCTGTAGGAAGACAGACAGCAGTCTGGTGGAGAAGGTTACAGTCTCCTGAAGAAAGTGTTAAGATGACTTTCTCTCTGTAGAACACAGTGTTAAGAAAGATAAGTAGGAAACCAGTAAGACAGCTTCTCTCTGTAGGACACAGTGTTACAGACAGCCTTCTCTCTGTAGGACACAGTGTTACAGACAGCCTTCTCTCTGTAGGACACAGTGTTACAGACAGCCTTCTCTCTGTAGGACACAGTGTTACAGACAGCCTTCTCTCTGTAGGACACAGTGTTACAGACAGCATTCTCTCTGTAGGACACAGTGTTACAGACAGCCTTCTCTCTGTAGGACACAGTGTTACAGACAGCCTTCTCTCTGTAGGACACAGTGTTACAGACAGCCTTCTCTCTGTAGGACACAGTGTTACAGACAGCCTTCTCTCTGTAGGACACAGTGTTACAGACAGCCTTCTCTCTGTAGGACACAGTGTTACAGACAGCATTCTCTCTGTAGGACACAGTGTTACAGACAGCATTCTCTCTGTAGGACACAGTGTTACAGACAGCCTTCTCTCTGTAGGACACAGTGTTACAGACAGCCTTCTCTCTGTAGGACACAGTGTTACAGACAGCCTTCTCTCTGTAGGACACAGTGTTACAGACAGCCTTCTCTCTGTAGGACACAGTGTTACAGACAGCCTTCTCTCTGTAGGACACAGTGTTACAGACAGCCTTCTCTCTGTAGGACACAGTGTTACAGACAGCCTTCTCTCTGTAGGACACAGTGTTACAGACAGCCTTCTCTCTGTAGGACACAGTGTTACAGACAGCCTTCTCTCTGTAGGACACAGTGTTACAGACAGCCTTCTCTCTGTAGGACACAGTGTTACAGACAGCATTCTCTCTGTAGGACACAGTGTTACAGACAGCCTTCTCTCTGTAGGACACAGTGTTACAGACAGCATTCTCTCTGTAGGACACAGTGTTACAGACAGCCTTCTCTCTGTAGGACACAGTGTTACAGACAGCCTTCTCTCTGTAGGACACAGTGTTACAGACAGCCTTCTCTCTGTAGGACACAGTGTTACAGACAGCCTTCTCTCTGTAGGACACAGTGTTACAGACAGCCTTCTCTCTGTAGGACACAGTGTTACAGACAGCCTTCTCTCTGTAGGACACAGTGTTACAGACAGCATTCTCTCTGTAGGACACAGTGTTACAGACAGCCTTCTCTCTGTAGGACACAGTGTTACAGACAGCCTTCTCTCTGTAGGACACAGTGTTACAGACAGCCTTCTCTCTGTAGGACACAGTGTTACAGACAGCCTTCTCTCTGTAGGACACAGTGTTACAGACAGCCTTCTCTCTGTAGGACACAGTGTTACAGACAGTCTTCTCTCTGTAGGACACAGTGTTACAGACAGCCTTCTCTCTGTAGGACACAGTGTTACAGACAGTCTTCTCTCTGTAGGACACAGTGTTACAGACAGCCTTCTCTCTGTAGGACACAGTGTTACAGACAGTCTTCTCTCTGTAGGACACAGTGTTACAGACAGCCTTCTCTCTGTAGGACACAGTGTTACAGACAGCATTCTCTCTGTAGGACACAGTGTTACAGACAGCCTTCTCTCTGTAGCACACAGTGTTACAGACAGCCTTCTCTCTGTAGGACACAGTGTTACAGACAGCCTTCTCTCTGTAGGACACAGTGTTACAGACAGCCTTCTCTCTGTAGGACACAGTGTTACAGACAGCCTTCTCTCTGTAGGACACAGTGTTACAGACAGCCTTCTCTCTGTAGGACACAGTGTTACAGACAGCCTTCTCTCTGTAGGACACAGTGTTACAGACAGCCTTCTCTCTGTAGGACACAGTGTTACAGACAGCCTTCTCTCTGTAGGACACAGTGTTACAGACAGCCTTCTCTCTGTAGGACACAGTGTTACAGACAGCCTTCTCTCTGTAGGACACAGTGTTACAGACAGCCTTCTCTCTGTAGGACACAGTGTTACAGACAGCCTTCTCTCTGTAGGACACAGTGTTACAGACAGCCTTCTCTCTGTAGGACACAGTGTTACAGACAG
>NW_026282374.1:0-47500 GCF_023373465.1 Oncorhynchus keta | reverse complement strand
CCAGTGCTGTGTGTCTGAATAGAGAGGGTAGACCATTAGTCCTTGTCCCAGTGCTGTGTGTCTGAATAGAGAGGGTAGACCATTAGTCCTTGTCCCAGTGCTGTGTGTCTGAATAGAGAGGGTAGACCATTAGTCCTTGTCCCAGTGCTGTGTGTCTGAATAGAGAGGGTAGACCATTAGTCCTTGTCCCAGTGCTGTGTGTCTGAATAGAGAGGGTAGACCATTAGTCCTTGTCCCAGTGCTGTGTGTCTGAATAGAGAGGGTAGACCATTAGTCCTTGTCCCAGTGCTGTGTGTCTGAATAGAGAGAGTAGACCATTAGTCCTTGTCCCAGTGCTGTCTGTCTGAATAGAGAGGGTAGACCATTAGTCCTTGTCCCAGTGCTGTGTGTCTGAATAGAGAGGGTAGACCATTAGTCCTTGTCCCAGTGCTGTGTGTCTGAATAGAGAGGGTAGACCATTAGTCCTTGTCCCAGTGCTGTGTGTCTGAATAGAGAGAGTAGACCATTAGTCCTTGTCCCAGTGCTGTGTGTCTGAATAGAGAGGGTAGACCATTAGTCCTTGTCCCAGTGCTGTCTGTCTGAATAGAGAGGGTAGACCATTAGTCCTTGTCCCAGTGCTGTGTGTCTGAATAGAGAGGGTAGACCATTAGTCCTTGTCCCAGTGCTGTGTGTCTGAATAGAGAGGGTAGACCATTAGTCCTTGTCCCAGTGCTGTGTGTCTGAATAGAGAGGGTAGACCATTAGTCCTTGTCCCAGTGCTGTGTGTCTGAATAGAGAGGGTAGACCATTAGTCCTTGTCCCAGTGCTGTGTGTCTGAATAGAGAGGGTAGACCATTAGTCCTTGTCCCAGTGCTGTGTGTCTGAATAGAGAGGGTAGACCATTAGTCCTTGTCCCAGTGCTGTCTGTCTGAATAGAGAGGGTAGACCATTAGTCCTTGTCCCAGTGCTGTGTGTCTGAATAGAGAGGGTAGACCATTAGTCCTTGTCCCAGTGCTGTGTGTCTGAATAGAGAGGGTAGACCATTAGTCCTTGTCCCAGTGCTGTGTGTCTGAATAGAGAGGGTAGACCATTAGTCCTTGTCCCAGTGCTGTGTGTCTGAATAGAGAGGGTAGACCATTAGTCCTTGTCCCAGTGCTGTGTGTCTGAATAGAGAGGGTAGACCATTAGTCCTTGTCCCAGTGCTGTGTGTCTGAATAGAGAGGGTAGACCATTAGTCCTTGTCCCAGTGCTGTGTGTCTGAATAGAGAGAGTAGACCATTAGTCCTTGTCCCAGTGCTGTCTGTCTGAATAGAGAGGGTAGACCATTAGTCCTTGTCCCAGTGCTGTGTGTCTGACCGTAGCTGCGTTGCCTCCGGTCCTTCAGGCACGTTGCAGCAGCTGATCAGTGAGACCATGGTACGCTGGGCCCAGGAGAGCATCATGGAGGACCCAGAGCTGATCAGAGCCATGTTTGTCCTACTCCACCGTCAGTACTGAAGGCATCGGGGACCAGGTCCTTGTCCCTGCCTGAATAGAAGGCCTACACCATCAACTCAGTCTCCGTAGAGGACACCATCAAACTGTCTGGCGTCGCTGGGACAGATCAGATCGCTGTTGTCTGTACGCATGGGGCGTGAGGAGGAGAAACTGATGATCAGAGGGCTGGGGTAAGGGCTCTACACTACACACTACATACTACATACTACACACTACTACACACACCACTACACACTACATACTACACACTACACACTACACACTACATACTACACACTACACACTACATACAGACTGTACACACTACACTACTACACTACACACTACATACTAACTGGGGTAAGGGCTCTACACTACACACTACACACTACATACTACACACTACACACTACACACTACACACTACATACTACACTGGGGTAAGGGCTACACTACATACTACACACTACATACTACACACTACACACTACACACTACATACTACCATTAGTACACACTACACTACATACTACACTACATACACACTACACACTACACTACTACTAATAGGCTATACACTACATACTACACACTACATACTACACACTACACACTACACACTACATACTACACACTACATACTACACACTACACACTACACACTACACACTACATACTAATAGACTGGGGTAAGGGCTCTACACTACACACTTACCTGCCACTGCTCTTGGTCTGGTCTCTCTACAAGGTACACACTACTACCAGCATCCTAACCTGATGAGAGCTCTGCTTGTTTACAGTGCTGTGTCTCTTACACACTACATACTGGTCTCTCTACAAGGTGTTCTACCAGCATCTAACCTGATGAGAGCTCTGCTTGTTTACCTGCCTGTCTACACTTGGTCTGGTCTCTCTACATAGGTGTTCTACCAGCATCCTAACCTGATGAGAGCTCTGCTTGTTTACCTGCCTGTCTCTTGGTCTGGTCTCTCTACAGAGACATCATGAACAACAAGGTACACACTACCAGCATCCCAGTGCCTGATGAGAGCTCTGCTTGTTTACCTTGTCTCTTGGTCTGGTCTGAAGGAGAAGGTGTTCTACCAGCATCCCAACCTGCTGAGAGCTCTGCTTGTTTACCATACCTGTCTCACTCTGGTACACACTGACAGACTACCAGCATCCTAACCTGATGAGAGCTCTGGGAATTGTTTACCTAGCCTGTCTCTTGGTCTGGTGTCTCTACACAGGTGTAGACCAGCATCCCACTACCTGATGTGAGCTCTGAATGTTTACCACTACCTGTCTCATACTGTGTCACTGAACATATGAACAACAAGGTGTTCTACCACTACCTAACCTGATGAGACTCTGAATGTTTACCTGCCTGTCTCTTGTCTGTGTGTCACTACAGAGACATCACACTAGACACTACAAGGTGTTGTACACAGTGTCATACAGTACCAACACTGATGAGAGCTCTGCTTGTTTACCTGCCTGTCTCTTGGTCTGGTCTCTCTACAGAGGGTCATGACACAACAAGGTGTTCTACACAGCATCCTAACCTGATGAGTGTCTGCTTGACCATGTCCTGTCTCACTCTGGTACACACTGAATACAGAGACATCAGAACAACAAGGTGTTCTACCAGCATCCCAACCTGATGAGAGCTCTAGCTTGTTTACCTGCCTGTCTCAGGTCTGGTGTCTCTACAAGGTGTTCTACCAGCATCCCAACCTGATGAGAGCTCTGCTTGTTTACCTACCTGTCTCAGTGGTCTGGTCTGAATACAAGGTGTTCTACCACTAGCATCCCAGTGCTGATGAGAGCTCTGCACTGTTTACACTACACTGTCTGGTCTGGTCTCTCTACAAGGTGTTCTACCAGCATCCAACCTGATGAGAGCTCTGCTTGTTTACCTACCTGTCTCTTGGTCTGGTCTCTCTACAAGGTGTTCTACCAGCATCCCAACCTGATGAGAGCTCTGCTTGTTTACCTACCTGTCTCTTGGTCTGGTCTCTCTGATCAGAGGTGTTCTACACAGCATCCTAACCTGATGACACTACTCTGCTTGTTTACCTACCTGTCTCTTGGTCTGGTCACTCATGAGACATCATGAACAACAAGGTGTTCTACCAGCATCCCAACATGATGAGAGCTCTGCTTGTTTACCTGCCTGTCTCTTGGTCTGGTCTCTCTACAAGGTGTTCTACCAGCATCCCAACCTGATGAGAGCTCTGCTTGTTTACCTACCTGTACTCTTGGTCTGGTCTCTCTACAAGGTGTTCTACACACTGTACTACAGCATCCCAACCTGATGAGAGCTCTGCTTGTTTACCTGCCTGTCTCTTGGTCTGGTCTCTCTACAAGGTGTTCTACCAGCATCCCAACCTGATGAGAGCTCTGCTTGTTTACCTACCTGTCTCTTGGTCTGGTCTCTCTACAAGGTGTTCTACCAGCATCCCAACCTGATGAGAGCTCTGCTTGTTTACCTGCCTGTCTCTTGGTCTGGTCTCTCTCCAGAGACATCATGAACAACAAGGTGTTCTACCAGCATCCCAACCTGATGAGAGCTCTGCTTGTTTACCTACCTGTCTCTTGGTCTGGTCTCTCTACAAGGTGTTCTACCAGCATCCCAACCTGATGAGAGCTCTGCTTGTTTACCTGCCTGTCTCTTGGTCTGGTCTCTCTACAGAGACATCATGAACAACAAGGTGTTCTACCAGCATCCCAACCTGATGAGAGCTCTGGGAATGCATGAGACTGTCATGGAGGTGATGGTTAACGTCCTGAGTGGAGGGGAATCCAAGGTAACTGCTCATAAGGGTGTGTGTGTGCGTGCGTGTGTGTGTGTGTGTGTGTGTGTGTGTGTGTGTGTGTGTGTGTGTGTGTGTGTGTGTGTGTGTGTGTGTGTGTGTGTGTGTGTGTGTGTGTGTGTGTGTGTGTGTGTGGGGGTGTGTGTGTGTGTGGGGGGTGTTTGAAGGAGTTTTCTTTCTAATTAAATTAGTTCCATCTATGTATTTTTGACCAGTTTTGATCAGTTTTTTAAACTGATCCCAGATCAGCACTCTGAGCTGCTTTTGGCCCAGATGTCATGTCATTAGTGATTGATAGTTTATTGATGTCATTGTTGATTGATACCATGAGTGATTGATACCATGAGTGATTGATACCATGAGTGATTGATACCATGAGTGATTGATACCATGAGTGATTGATACCATGAGTGATTGATACCATGAGTGATTGATACCATGAGTGATTGATAGCTACTACCTTATACACACAAGTGTAAAGGGATGAAGAATATGTACATAAAGATATATGAATGAGTGATGGTACAGAACGGCATAGGCAAGATGCAGTTGTAATGTCACTTCCTGTCTCGTTCACTGTGTAACACTTCTAACGTCCCTTCCTGTCTCGTTCACTGTGTAACACTTCTAACGTCACTTCCTGTCCCGTTCACTGTGTAACACTTCTAACGTCACTTCCTGTCTCGTTCACTGTGTAACACTTCTAACGTCACTTCCTGTCTCGTTCACTGTGTAACACTTCTAACGTCACTTCCTGTCTCGTTCACTGTGTAACACTTCTAACGTCCCTTCCTGTCTCGTTCACTGTGTAACACTTCTAACGTCACTTCCTGTCCCGTTCACTGTGTAACACTTCTAACGTCACTTCCTGTCTCGTTCACTGTGTAACACTTCTAACGTCACTTCCTGTCTCGTTCACTGTGTAACACTTCTAACGTCACTTCCTGTCCCGTTCACTATGTAACATTACTAACGTCACGTCCTGTCCCGTTCACTATGTAACATTACTAACATCACTTCCTGTCTCGTTCACTGTGTAACACTTCTAACGTCACTTCCTGTCTCGTTCACTGTGTAACACTTCTAACGTCCCTTCCTGTCCCGTTCACTGTGTAACACTTCTAACGTCACTTCCTGTCCCGTTCACTGTGTAACACTAACGTCACTTCCTGTCCCGTTCACTGTGTAACATTACTAACGTCACTTCCTGTCCCGTTCACTGTGTAACACTTCTAACGTCACTTCCTGTCCCGTTCACTGTGTAACTAACGTCACTTCCTGTCCCGTTCACTGTGTAACATTACTAACGTCACTTCCTGTCCCGTTCACTGTGTAACATTACTAACGTCACTTCCTGTCCCGTTCACTGTGTAACATTACTAACGTCACTTCCTGTCCCGTTCACTTTGTAACTAACGTCACTTCCTGTCCCGTTCACTGTGTAACACTTCTAACGTCACTTCCTGTCCCGTTCACTGTGTAACACTTCTAACGTCACTTCCTGTCCCGTTCACTGTGTAACTAATGTCACTTCCTGTCCCGTTCACTGTGTAACATTACTAATGTCACTTCCTGTCCCGTTCACTGTGTAACACTTCTATCGTCACTTCCTGTCCCGTTCACTGTGTAACTAATGTCACTTCCTGTCCCGTTCACTGTGTAACATTACTAACGTCACTTCCTGTCCCGTTCACTGTGTAACACTTCTAATGTCACTTCCTGTCCCGTTCACTGTGTAACACTTCTATCGTCACTTCCTGTCCCGTTCACTGTGTAACTAATGTCACTTCCTGTCCCGTTCACTGTGTAACATTACTAACGTCACTTCCTGTCCCGTTCACTGTGTAACTAATGTCACTTCCTGTCCCGTTCACTGTGTAACATTACTAACGTCACTTCCTGTCCCGTTCACTGTGTAACTAATGTCACTTCCTGTCCCGTTCACTGTGTAACATTACTAACGTCACTTCCTGTCCCGTTCACTGTGTAACTAATGTCACTTCCTGTCCCGTTCACTGTGTAACTAATGTCACTTCCTGTCCCGTTCACTGTGTAACTAATGTCACTTCCTGTCCCGTTCACTGTGTAACTAATGTCACTTCCTGTCCCGTTCACTGTGTAACTAACGTCACTTCCTGTCCCGTTCACTGTGTAACTAACGTCACTTCCTGTCCCGTTCACTGTGTAACTAACGTCACTTCCTGTCCCGTTCACTGTGTAACATTACTAACGTCACTTCCTGTCCCGTTCACTGTGTAACTAACGTCACTTCCTGTCCCGTTCACTGTGTAACTAACGTCACTTCCTGTCCCGTTCACTGTGTAACTAACGTCACTTCCTGTCCCGTTCACTGTGTAACTAACGTCACTTCCTGTCCCGTTCACTGTGTAACTAACGTCACTTCCTGTCCCGTTCACTGTGTAACTAACGTCACTTCCTGTCCCGTTCACTGTGTAACTAACGTCACTTCCTGTCCCGTTCACTGTGTAACTAACGTCACTTCCTGTCCCGTTCACTGTGTAACTAAAAGTCACTTCCTGTCCCGTCTGCACTGTGTGAACGTCACTTCCTGTCCCTTCACTGTGTAACTAACGTCACTTCCTGTCCCGTTCACTGTGTAACTAACGTCACTTCCTGTCCTTTCACTGTGTAACTAACGTCACTTCCTGTCCCGTTCACTGTGTAACTAACGTCACTTCCTGTCCCGTTCACTGTGTTAACTAACGTCACTTCCTGTCCCGTTCACTGTGTAACTAACGTCACTTCCTGTCCCGTTCACTGTGTAACTTACTAACGTCACTTCCTGTCCCGTTCACTGTGTAACATTACTGGGGTCACTTCCTGTCCCGTTCACTGTGTAACATTAACTAACGTCACTTCCTGTCCCGTTCACTGTGTAACTAACGTCACTTCCTGTCCCGTTCACTGTGTAACATGTTGCGTCACTTCCTGTCCCTTCACTGTGTAACTAACGTCACTTCCTGTCCCGTTCACTGTGTAACTAATGTCACTTCCTGTCCCGTTCACTGTGTAACTAACGTCACTTCCTGTCCCGTTCACTGTGTAACTAACGTCACTTCCTGTCCCGTTCACTGTGTAACTAACGTCACTTCCTGTCCCGTTCACTGTGTAACATTCGGAAAGCAGAGTAAAACTGCGTTGACTTGTCTGCTCCTTGTCTGTGACTTGTTGTTCAGGAAATCACCTTCCCTAAGATGGTGGCCAACTGCTGTCGTTTCCTGTGTTACTTCTGTCGCATCAGTAGACAGAACCAGAAAGCCATGTTCGACCACCTCAGCTACCTGCTGGAGAACAGCAGCGTCGGGCTTGGTGAGTGTCTAAAATGGCTCCCCTATTCACTACGTCCTGCTCTACTGCTGACCAGAGACGGAAGGCTTTACGTTGAGAGAAGGGCACTTTCTAGGGAGAGGCTTGATATTCTGGATGCAGACGTTGTCTTTCCATTTGTATCGGATGAGATCTGGGGTGCTTTGGTATGCTCCATAGGTTTTAACTGACGCTTTAGCTTGCTGGAGATAATGGTGTGTGTGTGTGTGTATTCCTCTCTCTCCCTCCACCGTGTGGCTCATTAAATGGTTCTCTCTCTGTGGAATCTCTCTCCCTCTCTGTGTCTCTCTGTGTTGACCTCCACCTGTGTGGCTCTCATCTCTGGTTCAGGAATCCTAGTTTATTCCTCCCTCTCTGACCTCCACCGTGGGCCTCATCCTCTTCTGTAGGAATCCTATTTATTCCTCTCTGATTAATGACCTCCACCGTGGGGCTCCCTCTCTGTGTGTGTTGCCCTCCTTCCTCTGTGTGGGCTCATCCTGGTTCAATGGAATCTAGTTTCTCCCTCTCTGTGTGTCCCTGGTTCCCTCTCTCTGTGTGTGTCTCATCCTGGTTCTGGAATCCTAGTTTATTCCTCTCTGATGACCTCCACCTGTGTGGGCCCTCCTGGTTCAATAGGAATCCTAGTTTATCCCTCTGTCTGATGACTCTACTCCACTAGATGTGGCCGCTGCCTCTGTGATGGACAACAGGAATCTGGCTTATTCCCCTGATGGGAACCCACCTGGAGAAAGTCCTGACAAGGCCCAACTCTACCAGTTTATTCCTCTCTGATGAGCTCCACCCTGGGGCTCATCCTGGTTCAGTATAGAGAATACAGTATATTCCTACAGTATGTTCCTCCACCGTGGAGAACAGACAGGTACCTTTCAATGGAAACCAAGCTTATGTCCTGTTTGGTAGTGAACAAGAGATGTGTACTGTATGGTGCAGTAGCAAGCTAATGGTCATGTTTGGTTGATTAAATGATGATAATCATCCCATTGAAGCAATATGCAGATAACAACACTGCAGAGGAACTCTCTGATGACCTCCACCGTGGGGCTCTTCCAGGTTCAATAGGAATCCTAGTTTATTCCTCTCTGATGTCCTCCACCGTGGGGCTCATCCTGGTTCAATAGGAATCCTAGTTTATTCCTCTCTGATGACCTCCACCGTGGGGCTCATCCTGGTTCAATAGGAATCCTAGTTTATTCCTCTCTGATGACCTCCACCGTGGGGCTCATCCTGGTTCAATAGGAATCCTAGTTTATTCCTCTCTGATGACCTCCACCGTGGGGCTCATCCTGGTTCAATAGGAATCCTAGTTTATTCCTCTCTGATGTCCTCCACCGTGGGGCTCATCCTGGTTCAATAGGAATCCTAGTTTATTCCTCTCTGATGTCCTCCACCGTGGGGCTCCTCCTGGTTCAATAGGAATCCTAGTTTATTCCTCTCTGATGTCCTCCACCGTGGGGCTCATCCTGGTTCAATAGGAATCCTAGTTTATTCCTCTCTGATGTCCTCCACCGTGGGGCTCCTCCTGGTTCAATAGGAATCCTAGTTTATTCCTCTCTGATGTCCTCCACCGTGGGGCTCCTCCTGGTTCAATAGGAATCCTAGTTTATTCCTCTCTGATGTCCTCCACCCCTCCTGGTTCAAGAGGAAGTCCTGAGCCTCCAGACTCTTTCCTAGTTTATTCCTGATGTCCTCCACCCTCTCCATCCTGGTTCAATAGGAATCCTAGTTTATTCCTCTCTGATGTCCTCCACCGTGGGGCTCCTCCTGGTTCAAGAGGAATCCTAGTTTATTCCTCTCTGATGTCCTCCACCGTGGGGCTCCTCCTGGTTCAATAGGAATCCTAGTTTATTCCTCTCTGATGTCCTCCACCGTGGGGCTCTTCCTGGTTCAATATGAACAGATACAGCTAAGTGATGTCCTGAGCCAGACCTTTCCCTGCTAACCCTCTCCCTCTGACAGCATGAAGTCCTGAGCCAGACCTTTCTAACCCTCTCCCTCTGACAGCATGAAGTCCTGAGCCAGACCTTTCTAACCCTCTCCATCTGCCTCCTCTTCCCTCTGACAGCATGAAGTCCTGAGCCAGACCTTTCTAACCCTCTCCATCTGCCTCCTCTTCCCTCTGACAGCATGAAGTCCTGAGCCAGACCTTTCTAACCCTCTCCCTCTGACAGCATGAAGTCCTGAGCCAGACCTTTCTAACCCTCTCCCTCTGACAGCATGAAGTCCTGAGCCAGACCTTTCTAACCCTCTCCCTCTGACAGCATGAAGTCCTGAGCCAGACCTTTCTAACCCTCTCCCTCTGACAGCATGAAGTCCTGAGCCAGACCTTTCTAACCCTCTCCCTCTGACAGCATGAAGTCCTGAGCCAGACCTTTCTAACCCTCTCCCTCTGACAGCATGAAGTCCTGAGCCAGACCTTTCTAACCCTCTCCATCTGACAGCATGAAGTCCTGAGCCAGACCTTTCTAACCCTCTCCCTCTGACAGCATGAAGTCCTGAGCCAGACCTTTCTAACCCTCTCCCTCTGACAGCATGAAGTCCTGAGCCAGACCTTCCCCTCTCCCTCTGACAGCATGAAGTCCTGAGCCAGACCTTTCTAACCCTCTCCCTCTGACAGCATGAAGTCCTGAGCCAGACCTTTCTAACCCTCCATCCCTCTGACAGCATGAAGTCCTGAGCCAGACCTTTCCCCTCTAACCCTCTCCCTCTGACAGCATGAAGTCCTGAGCCAGACCTTTCTTCTTCCCTCTGACAGCATGAAGTCCTGAGCCAGACCTTTCTAACCCTCTCCCTCTGACAGCATGAAGTCCTGAGCCAGACCTTTCCCTCTCCTCTTCCCTCTGACAGCATGAAGTCCTGAGCCAGACCTTTCTAACCCTCTCCCTCTGCCTCCTCTTCCCTCTGACAGCATGAAGTCCTGAGCCAGACCTTTCTAACCCTCTCCCTCTGACAGCATGAAGTCCTGAGCCAGACCTTTCTAACCCTCTCCCTCTGCCTCCTCTTCCCTCTGACAGCATGAAGTCCTGAGCCAGACCTTTCTAACCCTCTCCCTCTGACAGCATGAAGTCCTGAGCCAGACCTTTCTAACCCTCTCCCTCTGACAGCATGAGGTCCTGAGCCAGACCTTTCTAACCCTCTCCCTCTGACAGCGTGAAGTCCTGAGCCAGACCTTTCTAACCCTCTCCCTCTGCCTCCTCTTCCCTCTGACAGCGTGAAGTCCTGAGCCAGACCTTTCTAACCCTCTCCATCTGCCTCCTCTTCCCTCTGACAGCATGAAGTCCTGAGCCAGACCTTTCTAACCCTCTCCCTCTGCCTCCTCTTCCCTAGGTGGTGCAGTACTTGGCTGGCTGTGGTCTCCAGAGCTGCTCCATGCTCGTGTCTAAAGGATACCCTGACATCGGCTGGAACCCCGTGGAAGGAGAGAGATACCTCGACTTCCTCCGCTTCGCAGTGTTCTGCAACGGTACATGTGCATTTATTACCTATGGCCGATAAACCTTCATTTCATTATAACATTTGACTCTGGTTGGTAGATGGTCTTGGTTATTTTCATACCATCCTTCATTTCATTATAACATTTGACTCTGGTTGGTAGATGGTCTTGGTTATTTTCATATCATCCTGATATGAACTCTGTCGTCCTATCAGGTGAGAGTGTGGAGGAGAACGCTAACGTGGTGGTGAGGCTGCTGATTCGTCGTCCCGAGTGCTTTGGCCCCGCCCTGCGCGGAGAGGGGGGGAATGGTCTCCTGGCAGCCATGATGGAAGCCATCAAGATATCAGAGGACCCCTGTAGAGACGGGCCCTCCCCTACCTCAGAGGCCAGCAGGACACTGTAGGTACCCCTGTAGAGACGGGCCCTCCCCTACCTCAGAGGCCATCAGGACACTGTAGGTACCCCTGTCATAGCAGGACACTGTAGGTACCCCTGTCATAGCAGGACACTGTAGGTACGTACCCCTGTCATAGCAGGACACTGTAGGTTCCATTGAACTGGGCTCTAACCGTAACACTGTAGGGATGGGTTCTTCTCCTACCTCTATAGTACCTCTCTCTGTCCCGTTCTCTCTCACCTTCTGTCTCTCTCTCGCTCTCTCCCTTTCTCCGCCCCCTCCAACTCCAAATCCACCCCCCGTTCTCTGCCGTCCACTCTCCCTCCCTCTGGACTCTCTCCTGCCTCCCCCCGTGCCAGAGTATGTCCTCATTACTCCTCAGTGTTCCTGTTCTGTCTGGCCATGCTACCAGGTGTTCTATAGAAGTCCCTTAGGTAGTCTGCCCTACTCTTATCAGGCATCAGACTCAGAAACAATGACCCAACACACCTCCAGGCTGTGTAAGGGCTATTTGACCAAGAAGGAGAGTGATGGACTGCTGCATCAGATGACCTGGCCTCCACAATCACCCGACTTCAACCCAATTGAGATGGTTTGGGATGAGTTGGGCCGCAGAGGGAAGGAAAGTCAGCCAACAAGTGCTCAGCATATGTGGGAACTCCTTCAAGACTGTTGGAAAAGCATTCCTCATGAAGCTGGTTGAGAGAACGCCAAGAGTGTGCAAAGCTGTCATTAAGACAAAATAAAATATATTTTGATTAGTTTAACACTTTTATGGTTACTACATGATTCCATATGTGTTGTTTCATAGTTTTGATGTCTTCACTATTATTCTACAATGTAGAAAACAGTACAAATAAGGAAATACCCTTGAATGAGTAGGTGTGTCCAAACTGTTGACTTGTACTGTGTGTGTGTGTGTGTGTGTGTGTGTGTGTGTGTGTGTGTGTGTGTGTGTGTGTGTGTGTGTGTCCTCAGCAGTGAGGTGTTATTGGAGGATGAGGAAGACGACACTATTCACATGGGAAACGCTATAATGACCTTCTACGCAGCCCTCATAGACCTGCTGGGGCGCTGTGCCCCTGAGATGCACGTGAGTCACACGCACGCACGCACGCACACACACACACACACACACACACACACACACACACACACACACACTGGTCAACAGTAGTGTTCGAAATATGGGATTATGGGTTTCGGTCAACAGTAGTGTTCTATATAGGGAATAGGGCTCTGGTCAACAGTAGTGTTCTATATAGGGAATAGGGCTCTGGTCAACAGTAGTGTTCTATATAGGGAATAGGGCTCTGGTCAACAGTAGTGTTCTATATAGGGAATAGGGCTCTGGTCTAAAGTAGTGTTCTATATAGGGAATAGGGCTCTGGTCAACAGTAGTGTTCTATATAGGGAATAGGGCTCTGGTCAACAGTAGTGTTCTATATAGGGAATAGGGCTCTGGTCAACAGTAGTGTTCTATATAGGGAATAGGGCTCTGGTCAACAGTAGTGTTCTATATAGGGAATAGGGCTCTGGTCAACAGTAGTGTTCTATATAGGGAATAGGGCTCTGGTCAACAGTAGTGTTCTATATAGGGAATAGGGCTCTGGTCAACAGTAGTGTTCTATATAGGGAATAGGGCTCTGGTCAACAGTAGTGTTCTATATAGGGAATAGGGCTCTGGTCAACAGTAGTGTTCTATATAGGGAATAGGGCTCTGGTCAACAGTAGTGTTCTATATAGGGAATAGGGCTCTGGTCAACAGTAGTGTTCTATATAGGGAATAGGGCTCTGGTCAACAGTAGTGTTCTATATAGGGAATAGGGCTCTGGTCAACAGTAGTGTTCTATATAGGGAATAGGGCTCTGGTCAACAGTAGTGTTCTATATAGGGAATAGGGCTCTGGTCAACAGTAGTGTTCTATATAGGGAATAGGGCTCTGGTCAACAGTAGTGTTCTATATAGGGAATAGGGCTCTGGTTAACAGTAGTGTTCTATATAGGGAATAGGGCTCTGGTCAACAGTAGTGTTCTATATAGGGAATAGGGCTCTGGTCAACAGTAGTGTTCTATATAGGGAATAGGGCTCTGGTCAACAGTAGTGTTCTATATAGGGAATAGGGCTCTGGTCAACAGTAGTGTTCTATATAGGGAATAGGGCTCTGGTCAACAGTAGTGTTCTATATAGGGAATAGGGCTCTGGTCAACAGTAGTGTTCTATATAGGGAATAGGGCTCTGGTCAACAGTAGTGTTCTATATAGGGAATAGGGCTCTGGTCAACAGTAGTGTTCTATATAGGGAATAGGGCTCTGGTCAACAGTAGTGTTCTATATAGGGAATAGGGCTCTGGTCAACAGTAGTGTTCTATATAGGGAATAGGGCTCTGGTCAACAGTAGTGTTCTATATAGGGAATAGGGCTCTGGTCAACAGTAGTGTTCTATATAGGGAATAGGGCTCTGGTCAAAGTAGTGTTCTATATAGGGAATAGGGCTCTGGTCAACAGTAGTGTTCTATATAGGGAATAGGGCTCTGGTCTTCCTAGTGTTCTAGACAGGGAATAGGGCTCATCACATTTGTGTTCTATACAGGGAATAGGGCTGTGGTCAACAGTAGTGTTCTATATAGGGAATAGGGCTCTGGTCAACAGTATTGTTCTGAATAGGGCTCTGGTTAACAGTAGTGTTCTATATAGGGAATAGGGCTCTGGTCAACAGTAGTGTTCACTCTCCCCATAGGGCTCTGGTCAGGGGTGTAGTGTTCTATATAGGGAATAGGGCTCTGGTCAACAGTAGTGTTCTATAAAGGGAATAGGGCTCTGGTCAACAGTAGTGTTCTATATAGGGAATAGGGCTCTGGTCAAAACAGTAGTGTTCTGAAATAGGGCTCTGGTCAACAGTAGTGTTCTATATAGGGAATAGGGCTCTGGTCAACAGTAGTGTTCTATAGGGAATAGGGCTCTGGTCAACAGTAGTGTTGTTAAACTGACCAGAACCATCCACTATATAGGAATAGGGCTCTGGTCAACAGTAGTGTTCTATATGGGAATAGGGCTCTGGTCAACAGTAGTGTTAAATATAGGGAATAGGGCTCTGGTCAACAGTAGTGTTCTATATAGGGAATAGGGATCTGGAACAACAGTAGTGTGTTATAAGGGAATAGGGCCATCAACAGTAGTGTTCTATATAGGGAATAGGGGGGCAGTTGTATTTTGTCATTATTACGGACCCCCGTTAGCTGCTGCCTCGATCTTCCTGGGGGTCCAGACACATTAAGGCTCATCACATTTGGGATACAGACATTCCCTGAGGGGGGGGGGTGTTGTGTGTTTTCCAGCTGATTCATGCTGGGAAGGGTGAGGCCATCAGAATACGAGCCATCCTACGTTCCCTGATCCCCATAGAGGACCTGGAAGGAGTGATCAGCATCCCGTTCCCCATGCCAACTCTGGCCAAAGGTGGGTGGACACTCTCCCCACGAAACCTCTCAGGCGTTGCAGGGGTGTAGATATTACCCAAGGTTCACCCGAACTGACCTAGAACCATCCACTACTCTGTTAAACTGACCTAGAACCATCCACTACTCTGTTAAACTGACCTAGAACCATCCACTACTCTGTTAAACTGACCTAAAACCATCCACTACTCTGTTAAACTGACCTAGAACCATCCACTACTCTGTTAAACTGACCTAGAACCATCCACTACTCTGTTAAACTGACCTAGAACCATCCACTACTCTGTTAAACTGACCTAGAACCATCCACTACTCTGTTAAACTGACCTAAAACCATCCACTACTCTGTTAAACTGACCTAGAACCATCCACTACTCTGTTAAACTGACCTAGAACCATCCACTACTCTGTTAAACTGACCTAGAACCATCCACTACTCTGTTAAACTGACCTAGAACCATCCACTACTCTGTTAAACTGACCTAGAACCATCCACTACTCTGTTAAACTGACCTAGAACCATCCACTACTCTGTTAAACTGACCTAGAACCATCCACTACTCTGTTAAACTGACCTAGAACCATCCACTACTCTGTTAAACTGACCTAGAACCATCCACTACTCTGTTAAACTGACCTAGAACCATCCACTACTCTGTTAAACTGACCTAGAACCATCCACTACTCTGTTAAACTGACCTAGAACCATCCACTACTCTGTTAAACTGACCTAGAACCATCCACTACTCTGTTAAACTGACCTAGAACCATCCACTACTCTGTTAAACTGACCTAGAACCATCCACTACTCTGTTAAACTGACCTAGAACCATCCACTACTCTGTTAAACTGACCTAGAACCATCCACTACTCTGTTAAACTGACCTAGAACCATCCACTACTCTGTTAAACTGACCTAGAACCATCCACTACTCTGTTAAACTGACCTAGAACCATCCACTACTCTGTTAAACTGACCTAGAACCATCCACTACTCTGTTAAACTGACCTAGAACCATCCACTACTCTGTTAAACTGACCTAGAACCATCCACTACTCTGTTAAACTGACCTAGAACCATCCACTACTCTGTTAAACTGACCTAGAACCATCCACTACTCTGTTAAACTGACCTAGAACCATCCACTACTCTGTTAAACTGACCTAGAACCATCCACTACTCTGTTAAACTGACCTAGAACCATCCACTACTCTGTTAAACTGACCTAGAACCATCCACTACTCTGTTAAACTGACCTAGAACCATCCACTACTCTGTTAAACTGACCTAGAACCATCCACTACTCTGTTAAACTGACCTAGAACCATCCACTACTCTGTTAAACTGACCTAGAACCATCCACTACTCTGTTAAACTGACCTAGAACCATCCACTACTCTGTTAAACTGACCTAGAACCATCCACTACTCTGTTAAACTGACCTAGAACCATCCACTACTCTGTTAAACTGACCTAGAACCATCCACTACTCTGTTAAACTGACCTAGAACCATCCACTACTCTGTTAAACTGACCTAGAACCATCCACTACTCTGTTAAACTGACCTAGAACCATCCACTACTCTGTTAAACTGACCTAGAACCATCCACTACTCTGTTAAACTGACCTAGAACCATCCACTACTCTGTTAAACTGACCTAGAACCATCCACTACTCTGTTAAACTGACCTAGAACCATCCACTACTCTGTTAAACTGACCTAGAACCATCCACTACTCTGTTAAACTGACCTAGAACCATCCACTACTCTGTTAAACTGACCTAGAACCATCCACTACTCTGTTAAACTGACCTAGAACCATCCACTACTCTGTTAAACTGACCTAGAACCATCCACTACTCTGTTAAACTGACCTAGAACCATCCACTACTCTGTTAAACTGACCTAGAACCATCCACTACTCTGTTAAACTGACCTAGAACCATCCACTACTCTGTTAAACTGACCTAAAACCATCCACTACTCTGTTAAACTGACCTAGAACCATCCACTACTCTGTTAAACTGACCTAGAACCATCCACTACTCTGTTAAACTGACCTAGAACCATCCACTACTCTGTTAAACTGACCTAGAACCATCCACTACTCTGTTAAACTGACCTAGAACCATCCACTACTCTGTTAAACTGACCTAGAACCATCCACTACTCTGTTAAACTGACCTAGAACCATCCACTACTCTGTTAAACTGACCTAGAACCATCCACTACTCTGTTAAACTGACCTAGAACCATCCACTACTCTGTTAAACTGACCTAGAACCATCCACTACTCTGTTAAACTAAAACCATCCACTACTCTGTTAAACTGACCTAGAACCATCCACTACTCTGTTAAACTGACCTAGAACCATCCACTACTCTGTTAAACTGACCTAGAACCATCCACTACTCTGTTAAACTGACCTAGAACCATCCACTACTCTGTTAAACTGACCTAGAACCATCCACTACTCTGTTAAACTGACCTAGAACCATCCACTACTCTGTTAAACTGACCTAGAACCATCCACTACTCTGTTAAACTGACCTAGAACCATCCACTACTCTGTTAAACTGACCTAGAACCATCCACTACTCTGTTAAACTGACCTAGAACCATCCACTACTCTGTTAAACTGACCTAGAACCATCCACTACTCTGTTAAACTGACCTAGAACCATCCACTACTCTGTTAAACTGACCTAGAACCATCCACTACTCTGTTAAACTGACCTAGAACCATCCACTACTCTGTTAAACTGACCTAGAACCATCCACTACTCTGTTAAACTGACCTAGAACCATCCACTACTCTGTTAAACTGACCTAGAACCATCCACTACTCTGTTAAACTGACCTAGAACCATCCACTACTCTGTTAAACTGACCTAGAACCATCCACTACTCTGTTAAACTGACTAGAACCATTAGAAACTGTCTAGAACCATGGGTACGGTGTTAGACTGACCTGAACCATGGTCTGTCTGTTAAACTGTCTAGATGGGTACTCTGTTAGAGTCTGACTATGGTCTGTCTGTTGTGTGTCTAGATGGGTCGGTCTTAAACTGACCTAGAGTCTGACTATGGTCTGTCTGTTGTGTGTCTAGATGGGTCGGTGGTAGAGTCTGACTATGGTCTGTCTGTTGTGTGTCTAGATGGGTCGGTGGTAGAGTCTGACTATGGTCTGTCTGTTGTGTGTCTAGATGGGTCGGTGGTAGAGTCTGACTATGGTCTGTCTGTTGTGTGTCTAGATGGGTCGGTGGTAGAGTCTGACTATGGTCTGTCTGTTGTGTGTCTAGATGGGTCGGTGGTAGAGTCTGACTATGGTCTGTCTGTTGTGTGTCTAGATGGGTCGGTGGTAGAGTCTGACTATGGTCTGTCTGTTGTGTGTCTAGATGGGTCGGTGGTAGATCTGTCTGTTGTGTGTCTAGATGGGTCTGGTACCAGTCTGGTCTGTCTGTTGTGTGTCTAGATGGGTACGGTGGTAGAGTCTGAACTATGGCTGTCTGTTGTGTGTCTAGATGGGTCGGTGGTAGAGTCTGGTCTGTCTGTTGTGTGTCTAGATGGGTCGGTGGTAGAGTCTGTCTAAACTGTCTGTAGACACCATGTCTAGATGGGTCTGTGGTAGAGTCTGACCCAGAACCTTATCCACTGAGTCTGTTGTGTGACTAGATGAGTCTCTGGTAGACCTCTGACCATGGTCTGTCTGTTGTGTGTCTAGATGGGACTGGTAGAGTCTGTCTATGGTCTGTCTGTTGTGTGTCTAATGGGTCGGTGGTAACCCTGACTATGGTCTGTCTGTTAGACACAGTGTCTAGATGGGTCCACTACTGGTAACCCCTGACTAGACCTGTCTGTTGTGTCTCTAGATGGGACACAGTGAGTCTCTAGAGTGGGTCTGTCTGTTAGACACAGTGTCTAGATGGGACACAGTGGTAGAGTCTGACTATGGTCTGTCTGTTGTGTGTCTAGATGGGTCACAGGTAGAGTCTGACTATGGTCTGTCTGTTGTGTGTCTAGATGGGTCGGTGGTAGAGTCTGACTATGGTCTGTCTGTTGTGTGTCTAGATGGGTCGGTGGTAGAGTCTGACTATGGTCTGTCTGTTGTGTGTCTAGATGGGTCACAGTGGTAGAGTCTGACTATGGTCTGTCTGTTGTGTGTCTAGACCCTGGGACACAGTGGTAGAGTCTGACTATGTCTGTCTGTTGTGTGTCTAACCCTGATGGACACAGTGGTAGAGTCTGACTATGGTCTGTCTGTTGTGTGTCTAGATGGGACACAGTGGTCTCTAGAGTCTGACTACAGTCTGTCTGTTGTGTGTCTAGTGAGTCGGTGGTGAGTCTGAACCTGTCTGTTGTGTGAGTCTCTATGGGACACAGTGAGTCTCTAGCCTGATATGTCAGCGGGGTTCTGTCCGGACCACAAGGCAGCCATGGTGCTGTTCCTGGACCGGGTCTACGGTATAGAGGACCAGAACTTCCTGCTTCATCTGCTGGAGGTGGGCTTCCTGCCTGACCTCAGGGCTGCTGCCTCGCTCGACACAGTGAGTCTCTAACCCTGTAGACACAGTGGTCTCTAACCCAAACCCTGTAGACACAGTGAGTCTCTAACCCAAACCTTATAGACACAGTGAGTCTCTAACCCAACCCCTGTAGACACAGTGAGTCTCTAACCCTGTAGACACAGTGAGTCTCTAACCCTGTAGACACAGTGAGTCTCTAACCCTGTAGACACAGTGAGTCTCTAACCCTGTAGACACAGTGAGTCTCTAACCCTGTAGACACAGTGAGTCTCTAACCCTGTAGACACAGTGAGTCTCTAACCCTGTAGACACAGTGAGTCTCTAACCCAAACCTTATAGACACAGTGAGTCTCTAACCCTGTAGACACAGTGAGTCTCTAACCCTGTAGACACAGTGAGTCTCTAACCCTGTAGACACAGTGAGTCTCTAACCCTGTAGACACAGTGAGTCTCTAACCCTGTAGACACAGTGAGTCTCTAACCCTGTAGACACAGTGAGTCTCTAACCCTCTAAACCCTGTAGACACAGTGAGTCTCTAACCCTGTAGACACAGTGAGTCTCTAACCCTGTAAACCTCTGTAGACACAGTGAGTCTCTAACCCCCTGTAGACACAGTGAGTCTCTAACCCAAACCTGAGTATAGACACAGTGAGTCACAGTGAGTCTCCAACCCCTGTAGACACAGTGAGTCTCTAACCCTGTAGACACAGTGAGTCTCTAACCCTGTAGACACAGTGAGTCTCTAACCAGTGAGTCTCTAACCCTAGACACAGTGAGTCTCTAACCCAACACCCCCCTGTAGACACAGTGAGTCTCTAACCCTGTAGACACAGTGAGTCTCTAACCCTGTAGACACAGTGAGTCTCTAACCCTGTAGACACAGTGAGTCTCTAACCCTGTAGACACAGTGAGTCTCTAACCCTGTAGACACAGTGAGTCTCTAACCCTGTAGACACAGTGAGTCTCTAACCCTGTAGACACAGTGAGTCTCTAACCCTGTAGACACAGTGAGTCTCTAACCCTGTAGACACAGTGAGTCTCTAACCCTGTAGACACAGTGAGTCTCTAACCCTGTAGACACAGTGAGTCTCTAACCCTGTAGACACAGTGAGTCTCTAACCCTGTAGACACAGTGAGTCTCTAACCCTGTAGACACAGTGAGTCTCTAACCCAGACACAGTGAGTCTCTATAGACACAGTGAGTCTCTAACCCTGTAGACACAGTGAGTCTCTAACCCTGTAGACACAGTGAGTCTCTAACCCTGTAGACACAGTGAGTCTCTAACCCTGTAGACACAGTGAGTCTCTAACCCTGTAGACACAGTGAGTCTCTAACCCTGTAGACACAGTGAGTCTCTAACCCTGTAGACACAGTGAGTCTCTAACCCTGTAGACACAGTGAGTCTCTAACCCTGTAGACACAGTGGGTCTCTAACCCTGTAGACACAATGAGTCTCTAACCCTGTAGACACAGTGCGTCTCTAACCCTGTAGACACAGTGAGTCTCTAACCCTGTAGACACAGTGGGTCTCTAACCCTGTAGACACAGTGAGTCTCTAACCCTGTAGACACAGTGAGTCTCTAACCCTGTAGACACAGTGAGTCTCTAACCCTGTAGACACAGTGCGTCTGTAACCCTGTAGACACAGTGAGTCTGTAACCATGTAGTCACAGTGGGCCTCTAACCCTGTAGACACAGTGGGTCTCTAACCCTGTAGACACAGTGAGTCTCTAACCCTGTAGATGCAGTAAGTCTCTAACCCCTGACCCTAACCTCGTCCCTGTGTTGTCTCTATGTTTCTCCCCCAGGCTGCTTTGACCTCTCCAGACATGGCCCTGACCCTAACCTCTGAGCTCTACAGACATGGCCCTGACCCTAACCTCTGACCTCTACAGACATGGCCCTGACCCTAACCTCGTCCCTGTGTTGTCTCTATGTTTCTCCCCCAGGCTGCTCTGAGCTCTACAGACATGGCCCTGACCCTAACCTCTGAGCTCTACAGACATGGCCCTGACCCTAACCTCGTCCCTGTGTTGTCTCTATGTGTCTCCCCAGGCTGCTCTGACCTCTACAGACATGGCCCTGACCCTAACCTCTGAGCTCTACAGACATGGCCCTGACCCTAACCTCGTCCCTGTGTTGTCTCTATGTTTCTCCCCCAGGCTGCTCTGAGCTCTACAGACATGGCCCTGACCCTAACCTCTGACCTCTACAGACATGGCCCTGACCCTAACCTCTGACCTCTACAGACATGGCCCTGACCCTAACCTCGTCCCTGTGTTGTCTCTATGTTTCTCCCCCAGGCTGCTCTGACCTCTACAGACATGGCCCTGACCCTAACCTCGTCCCTGTGTTGTCTCTATGTTTCTCCCCCCAGGCTGCTCTGAGCTCTACAGACATGGCCCTGACCCTAACCTCGTCCCTGTGTTGTCTCTATGTGTCTCCCCCCAGGCTGCTCTGAGCTCTACAGACATGGCCCTGGCCCTCAACAGGTACCTGTGTACAGCTGTTCTTCCCCTGCTCACTAAGTGTGCCCCGCTGTTCGCTGGGACAGAGCCCTACGCCTCGCTCATAGACTCTCTACTTCACACCGTCTACCGGCTCTCTAAAGGATGCTGCCTCACCAAGGCTCAGAGAGACGCTATCGAGGAGTGTTTGCTGGCTACCTGTGGGTAAGGAAGGGCTTTTCGGGTTACTCTCTGCTAGTATATTTGACTGGCCACCTGTGGGTAAGGAAGGGCTTTTGGGTTACTCTCTGCTAGTATATTTGACTGGCCACCTGTGGGTAGGAAGGGCTGGGTTACTCTCTGCTAGTATATTTGACTGGCTCTACCTGTGGGTAAGGAATGGCTTTCGGGTTACTCTCTGCTAGTATATTTGACTGGCCACCTGTGGGTAAGGAAGGGCTTTGGGTTACTCTCTGCTAGTATATTTGACTGGCCACCTGTGGGTCTAGGAATGGCTTTCGGGTTACTCTCTGCTAGTATATTTGACTGGCTACCTGTGGGTCCCCCAATGGCTTTCGGGTTACTCTCTGCTAGTATATTTGACTGGCCACCTGTGGGTAAGGAATGGCTTGACCCTAACCTACTCTCTGCTAGTATATTTGACTGGCCACCTGTGGGTAAGGAAGGGCTTTGGGTTACTCTGCTAGTATATTTGACTGGCCACCTGTGGGTAAGGAAGGGCTTTCGGGTTACTCTCCTAGTATATTTGACTGGCCACCTGTGGGTAAGGAATGGCTTTCCCTGGTTGTCTCTATGTGTCTAGTATATTTGACTGGCTACAGACATGGGTAAGGAAGGGCTTTGGATGAAAATTACCTCTCCCTGTAGTATATTTGACTGGCCACCTGTGGGTAAGGAAGGGCTTTCGACCTTACTGGCTAGTATATTTGACTGGCCACCTGTGGGTAAGGAATGTGTTTCTCTATGTTACTCCCCCAGGCTGCTCTGCTCTATATTTGCCCTGACCCTACCTGTCCCTGTAAGGTCTCTAGGGCTTCTCCCCCAGGCTGCTCTCTGCTACAGTATGGCCCTGACTGGCCACCTGTGGGTAAGTCTGGCTTTCTCCCCAGGTTACTCTCTGCTAGTATATTTGACTGGCCACCTGTGGGTAAGGAATGGCTTTCAGCTGTTACTCTCTGCTCAGTATATTTGACTGGCCACCTGTGGGTAAGGAATGGCTTTCGGGTTACTCTCTGCTCAGGCGCTGTGTGTGTGTGTGTGTGTCTAGTATATTTGACTGGCCACCTGTGGGTGCTGCCTCAAGGGCTTTCAGGTTACTCTGCTAGTATATTTGACTGGCCACCTGTGGGTAAGGAAGGGCTTTTCGGGTTACTCTCCTAGTATATTTGACTGGCCACCTGTGGGTAAGGAAGGGCTTTCGGGTTACTCTCTGCTAGTATATTTGACTGGCCACCTGTGGGTCAGGAAGGGCTTTCGGGTTACTCTCTGCTAGTATATTTGACTGGCTACCTGTGGGTCAGGAAGGGCTTTCGGGTTACTCTCTGCTAGTATATTTGACTGGCTACCTGTGGGTCAGGAAGGGCTTTCGGGTTACTCTCTGCTAGTATATTTGACTGGCCACCTGTGGGTCAGGAAGGGCTTTCGGGTTACTCTCTGCTAGTATATTTGACTGGCTACCTGTGGGTCAGGAAGGGCTTTCGGGTTACTCTCTGCTAGTATATTTGACTGGCTACCTGTGGGTAAGGAAGGGCTTTCGGGTTACTCTCTGCTAGTATATTTGACTGGCCACCTGTGGGTAAGGAAGGGCTTTCGGGTTACTCTCTGCTAGTATATTTGACTGGCCACCTGTGGGTAAGGAAGGGCTTTCGGGTTACTCTCTGCTAGTATATTTGACTGGCCACCTGTGGGTAAGGGATGGTTACAACTGTAGGGATGGAAACACTCTCTATGTGACTATCTGTCTTCTGGCTACAGATGTAGGATCTTAATTTGATCATCCTGTGGATGAAAATAAAAATGTGTAGTGTATTTGAGGTTTTATAAGGCTTCTGAAGTTTTGTAATTACGAATTAGAAATGTCAGACTAGATCATCAACCCTTACAGAAATGTCCATTCATTATAATCTACATAATAATTCACATTTCCTGTTACTTCAGGATTTTTTATCCTGCTGTAGCATACTGGCTCAAATTCTGATCCTACATCTGTAGGTGTGGCTAAGGAATGTTAGGGGAACACTTTCCTACTTCTACAGTAGTGGTTCTTTAATAAGTGTGTGTGTGTGTGTGTGTGTGTGTGTGTGTGTGTGTGTGTGTGTGTGTGTGTGTGTGTGTGTGTGTGTGTGTGTGTGTGTGTGTGTGTGTGTGTGTGTGTGTGTGTGTGTGTGTGTGTGTGTGTGTGTGTGTGTGTGTGTGTGTGTGTTCCCAGTCAACTGAGGCCGTCCATGATGCAACACCTGCTGAGGCGCTTGGTGTTCGATGTTCCTCTCCTCAACGAACACACCAAGATGCCTCTCAAGGTTTCATTAGGTCTTCTTCTCTGTAGCCCGCCGTGTGGCTAACCTCCTCCAACCTCATCCTCCAACCTCCTCCGCCAACCTCATCCAGCCTCCTCCTCCCTCCTTCCTTCCATCCCTCCTCCAACCTCCTCCTCCCTCCTTCTTTCCCTCCCTCCTCCAACCTCATCCTCCAACCTCATCCAACCTCCTCCTCCGTCGTCCTCCTCCTCATCCTCCTCCAACCTCCTCCTCCATCATCCTCCTCCTCATCCTCCTCCAACCTCCTCCTCCATCATCCTCCTCCTCCTCATCCTCCTTCAACCTCCTCATCCTCCTCCTCCAACCTCATCCTCCAACCTCATCCGCCAACCTCATCCAGCCTCCTCCTCCCTCCTTCCTTCCATCCCTCCCTCCTCCAACCTCCTCGTCCAATCTCCTCCTCCCTCCTTCTTTCCCTCCCTCCTCCAACCTCATCCTCCAACCTCCTCATCCAACCTCCTCCTCCGTCGTCCTCCTCCAACCTCCTCCTCCATCATCCTCCTCCTCATCCTCCTCCAACCTCCTCCTCCATCATCCTCCTCCTCCTCATCCTCCTTCAACCTCCTCCTCCTCCTCCTCCAACCTCATCCTCCTCCTCCTTCATCCTCCTCCTCCAACCTCCTCCTCCAACCACATCCTCCAACCTCATCCAACCTCATTATAGTATTGTGTGTGTTTCTGAGGTGTTCAGTAATCATGCATCTTTGAGCACGATTGTAGACTGCGTATCTTGATGTTTCAGCTGTTGACCAATCACTACGAGCGTTGTTGGAAGTACTACTGTCTGACGGGCGGCTGGGGGAGCTTTGGGGCGTCGTCGGACGAAGAGCTGCATCTCTCCAGGAAGCTGTTCTGGGGCATCTTCGATGCTCTGTCTCGCAAGGTACAGACTACATCCAGTGGAGGCTGGTGAGGGGAGGAGGACGGGCTCATAATAATGTCTGCAACGGAGTAAAGGGGAATGGCATCGGAAACACCTGGAAACCGTGGAAACCACGCGTCGGATGTGTCTGATACCGTTGATACCATTACAACGAGCCCCGTCCTCCCAAAATGAAGGTGTCACCAACCTCCTGTGGACTACCTGTACTGTGGTATTCAGTCCCATCTACTGTGGTATTCAGTCCATCTACTGTGGTAATCAGTCCATCTACTGTGGTATTCAGTCCATCTACTGTGGTAATCAGTCCATCTACTGTGGTAATCAGTCCATCTACTGTGGTAATCAGTCCATCTACTGTGGTAATCAGTCCATCTACTGTGGTATTCAGTCCATCTACTGTGGTATTCAGTCCATCTACTGTGGTATTCAGTCCATCTACTGTGGTATTCAGTCCATCTACTGTGGTATTCAGTCCATCTACTGTGGTATTCAGTCCATCTACTGTGGTATTCAGTCCCATCTACTGTGGTATTCAGTCCATCTACTGTGGTATTCAGTCCATCTACTGTGGTATTCAGTCCATCTACTGTGGTATTCAGTCCATCTACTGTGGTATTCAGTCCATCTACTGTGGTAATCAGTCCATCTACTGTGGTATTCAGTCCATCTACTGTGGTATTCAGTCCATCTACTGGAGGTAATGGTCAGTCCATCTACTGTGGTATTCAGTCCATCTACTGTGGTATTCAGTCCATCTACTGTGGTATTCAGTCCATCTACTTACCCTGGGAGGTATTCAGTCCATCTATCTTACCCTGGGAGTGGTATTCAGTCCATCTACTGTGGTATTCAGTCCATCTACTGTGGTATTCAGTCCATCTACTGTGGTATTCAGTCCATCTACTGTGGTATTCAGTCCATCTACTGTGGTATTCAGTCCATCTACTGTGGTTTTCAGTCCATCTACTGTGCTTATCACGGTGTTGTACCTGTTGAAGATGCTGAGATTGTGATGGTTCAGGGCCCTCTAGTGGTCAGGGGGAAACATCACCTACCATACTATCTTACCCTGGGAGTGGTCAGGGCCCTCTAGTGGTCAGGGGGAACATCACCTACCATACTATCTTACCCTGGGAGTGGTCAGGGCCCTCTAGTGGTCAGGGGGAAACATCACCTACCATACTATCTTACCCTGGGAGTGGTCAGGGCCCTCTAGTGGTCAGGGGGAAACCTACCATACTATCTTACCCTGGGAGTGGTCAGGGCCCTCTAGTGGTCAGGGGGAAACCTACCATTACTATCTTACCCTGGGAGTGGTCAGGGCCCTCTAGTGGTCAGGGGGGAAACATCACCTACCATACTATCTTACCCTGGGAGTGGTCAGGGCCCTCTAGTGGTCAGGGGGAAACATCACCTACCATACTATCTTACCCTGGGAGTGGTCAGGGCCCTCTAGTGGTCAGGGGGAAACCACCTACCATACTATCTTACCCTGGGAGTGGTCAGGGCCCTCTAGTGGTCAGGGGAAACCTACCATACTATCTTACCCTGGGAGTGGTCAGGGCCCTCTAGTGGTCAGGGGGAAACCTACCATACTATCTTACCCTGGGAGTGGTCAGGGCCCTCTAGTGGTCAGGGGGGAAACATCACCTACCATACTATCTTACCCTGGGAGTGGTCAGGGCCCTCTAGTGGTCAGGGGGAAACATCACCTACCATACTATCTTACCCTGGGAGTGGTCAGGGCCCTCTAGTGGTCAGGGGGAAACCTACCATACTATCTTACCCTGGGAGTGGTCAGGGCCCTCTAGTGGTCAGGGGAAACATCACCTACCATACTATCTTACCCTGGGAGTGGTCAGGGCCCTCTAGTGGTCAGGGGGAAACCTACCATACTATCTTACCCTGGGAGTGGTCAGGGCCCTCTAGTGGTCAGGGGGAAACATCACCTACCATACTATCTTACCCTGGGAGTGGTCAGGGCCCTCTAGTGGTCAGGGGGAAACCTACCATACTATCTTACCCTGGGAGTGGTCAGGGCCCTCTAGTGGTCAGGGGAAACATCACCTACCATACTATCTTACCCTGGGAGTGGTCAGGGCCACCTACCATACTAGTGGTCAGGGGTGGTCAAACCTACCATACTATCTTACCCTGGGAGTGGTCAGGGCCCTCTAGTGGTCAGGGGGAAACATCACCTACCATACTATCTTACCCTGGGAGTGGTCAGGGCCCTCTAGTGGTCAGGGGGAAACATCACCTACCATACTATCTTACCCTGGGAGTGGTCAGGGCCCTCTAGTGGTCAGGGGAAACCTACCATACTATCTTACCCTGGGAGTGGTCAGGGCCCTCTAGTGGTCAGGGGGGAAACCTACCATACTATCTTACCCTCTCAATCCATACAGTTGGATACACCTTGTAACTTCACTCACATCGTCTTGTTCACCATCACACTGGGTTATAAAGTGATTTGTGTTTTATGTCGAGACAGCTTCTTCATATGCAGCGGTCTCCTCTCCCTCTCCAGAGGTACGACCAGGAGCTGTTTAAACTGGCTCTCCCGTGTCTGAGTGCCGTGGCCGGGGCACTGCCACCTGACTACATGGAGAGTAACTATGTGGCCGTGATGGAGAAACAGTCCTCTATGGACCCCGAGGGAAACTTCAACCCACAGCCAGCAGACACCACCAAGTAAGACACAGTTGATTCAGTTGATTCAGTCAGTCTGAATACATCAAGGTATCCTCTTCTTTCTGACGGGGCGTGTGACAGTGACGGTCGTTGTACTTCTTTTGTGTCCCTGCTGTGGCCCAGTGTGAACGTCCCGGAGAAGCTGGATCACTTTGTCACTAAATACGCTGAGCATTCACATGACAAGTGGTCCATGGACAAGGTGAGGGGGTTGTCTCGAAGCGCTTGATTGAATGAGAGGAATTGATTAATTGATTCAGTCATTGATTCATTGATTCATTGATTCAGCCATTGATTAATTGATTCAGTCATTGATTCATTGATTCAGCCATTGATTCAATTGATTCAGTCATTGATTCATTGATTCAGCCATTGATTCAGTCATTGATCAATTGATTCATTGATTCAGTCATTGATTCAATTGATTCAGCCATTGATTCAGTCATCGATCAATTGATTCAGTCATTGATTCATTGATTCATTGATTCAGTCATTGATTCATTGATTCAGTCATTGATTCATTGATTCAGTCATTGATTCAGTCATCGATCAATCAGTCATTGATCATTGATTCAGTCATTGATTCATTGATTCAGTCATTGAGTCATTGATTCAGTCATTGATTCATTGATTCAGTCATTGATTCATTGATTCAGTCATTGATTCATATATTCAGTCATTGATGAATTCATTAATGAATGATTTTTAATTCGCTCTCTCTCCTATATCTCTCTCTCGTCTGTCTCAGTTTTCCAACGGCTGGGTTCACGGAGACAAGGTGTGTGAGGCCTCTAAAGTCCACCCTCTCCTCAAGCCCTATAAAGGGCTGTCAGAGAAGGTAAGATCGTACTGGAACACGAGGCTGTGGTCTATCATTTGTTAGTCAGCAACCAGGTCAGACTCAGTTTATCAACAACCAGGTCAGACTCAGTTTATCAACAACCAGGTCAGACTCAGTTTATCAACAACCAGGTCAGACTCAGTTTATCAACAACCAGGTCAGACTCAGTTCATCAACAACCAGGTCAGACTCAGTTCATCAACAACCAGGTCAGACTCAGTTTATCAACAACCAGGTCAGACTCAGTTTATCAAGAACCAGGTCAGACTCAGTTTATCAACAACCAGGTTCAGGTCAGACTCAGTTCATCAACAACCAGGTCAGACAGTTCATCAACAACCAGGTCAGACTCAGTTCATCAACAACCAGGTCAGACTCAGTTCATCAACAACCAGGTCAGACTCAGTTCATCAACAACCAGGTCAGACTCAGTTTATCAACAACCAGGTCAGACTTTATCAACAACCAGGTCAGACTCAGTTCATCAACAACCAGGTCAGACTCAGTTCATCAACAACCAGGTCAGACTCAGTTCATCAACAACCAGGTCAGACTCAGTTTATCAACAACCAGGTCAGACTCAGTTCATCAACAACCAGGTCAGACTCAGTTCATCAACAACCAGGTCAGACTCAGTTCATCAACAACCAGGTCAGACTCAGTTCATCAACAACCAGGTCAGACTCAGTTCATCAACAACCAGGTCAGACTCAGTTTATCAACAACCAGGTCAGACTCAGTTTATCAACAACCAGGTCAGACTCAGTTCATCAACAACCAGGTCAGACTCAGTTCATCAACAACCAGGTCAGACTCAGTTCATCAACAACCAGGTCAGACTCAGTTCATCAACAACCAGGTCAGACTCAGTTCATCAACAACCAGGTCAGACTCAGTTCATCAACAACCAGGTCAGACTCAGTTCATCAACAACCAGGTCAGACTCAGTTCATCAACAACCAGGTCAGACTCAGTTCATCAACAACCAGGTCAGACTCAGTTCATCAACAACCAGGTCAGACTCAGTTCATCAACAACCAGGTCAGACTCAGTTTATCAACAACCAGGTCAGACTCAGTTTATCAACAACCAGGTCAAACTCAGTTTATCAACAACCAGGTCAGACATCAACAACCAGGTCAGACTCAGTTCATCAACAACCAGGTCAGACTCAGTTTCTCAACAACCAGGTCAGACTCTTCTCAACAACCAGAGAGATATATCAACTACCTTCCAGGTCAGACTCAGTTCATCCCCAGTGATATAACTGTCAGGTCCAGTCTCTCTCTGAGTTCATCAACAACCAGGTCAGGTCAGATCAGTTCATCAACTACCATCCAGGTCAGACTCTGAGTCTCTTCCAACCAGTGAGATATTCATCAACAACCAGTCTCTCTGTGAGCCTTCTCAACAACCAGGTCTCTGTGTCCCTCAGGAACCAGAGTTATAACAACCAGGTCAGACTCAGTTTCTCTCAGTCAACCAGAGATATATCTGTCTACTACCTTCCAGTCAACACTCTGAGTTCATCTGAGTCTCTTCAACCCAGGTCAGACTAGTTCTGTCAACAACCAGGTCAGAGTCTCTTCCCTGTGAGATAGTTCATCAACAACCAGGTCAGGTCCAGTCTCAGTTCATCAACAGTCTCAGACTCTGTGTCCAACAACTAGGATAAAGAGGTTTATGTTTCTAACCACCAGTCTCTCTCTGAGTCTCTTCTCTGTGTCCCTCTAGGATAAAGAGGTTTATGTTTCTAACCACCAGTCTCTCTCTGATCCTCTTCTCTGTGTCCCTCTAGGATAAAGAGGTTTATGTTTCTAACCACCAGTCTCTCTCTGATCCTCTTCTCTGTGTCCCTCTAGGATAAAGAGGTTTATGTTTCTAACCACCAGTCTCTCCCTGAGTCTCTTCTCTGTGTCCCTCTAGGATAAAGAGTTGTACCGGCCAGTCTCTCTCTGATCCTCTTACATTTACATTTACATTTAAGTCATTTAGCAGACGCTCTTCTCTGTGTCCCTCTAGGATAAAGAGGTTTATGTTTCTAACCACCAGTCTCTCTCTGATCCTCTTACATTTACATTTACATTTAAGTCATTTAGCAGACGCTCTTCTCTGTGTCCCTCTAGGATAAAGAGGTTTATGTTTCTAACTCTCTCTGAGTCTCTTCTCTGTGTCCCTCTAGGATAAAGAGTTTTACCGGCCAGTCTCTCTCTGAGTCTCTTCTCTGTGTCCCTCTAGGATAAAGAGTTTTACCGGCCAGTCTCTCTCTGAGCCTCTTCTCTGTGTCCCTCTAGGATAAAGAGGTTTATGTTTCTAACCACCAGTCTCTCCATCCTCTTCTCTGTGTCCAGTCTGACTGTGATAAAGAGGTTTCCATCCATTCTAACCACCAGTCTCTCTCTGAGTCTCTTCTCTGTGTCCATCCATCTAGGATAAAGAGGTTTATGTTTCTAACCACCAGTCTCTCTTCTAATGCCTCTTCTCTGTGTCCCTGTGAGGATAAAGAGTTGTCCATCCAGTCTAATCTCTGAGTTGTCCTGACTGTGATGTGATACACTTCCAGTCTGCTCCTGTGTCCCTCTAGGATAAAGAGTTTTACCGGCCAGTCTCTCTCTGATGCCTCTTCTCTGTGTCCCCATCTAGGATAAAGAGTTTTACAGTCTCTCTGATGCCTCTTCTCCGTGTCCCTCCAGGATAAAGAGGTGTATCGTTGGCCTATCAAGGAGTCTCTGAAGACGATGGTGATGTGGTGCTGGAGCATAGAGAGGACCAGGGAGGGAGACCCAGCCAGCCTAATGCACAGAGCACAGTAGGATCTCTCAGATCAGCCAGGTGCTCCATCCAGCCTTAATGTAACAGGTACAGCACTGACTGTGATGTGATACACTTCCAGCTGCTCCATCCATTCTAATGCACTGAGTTGTGCAGTACTGACTGTGATGTGATACACTTCCAGCTGCTCCATCCATTCTAATGCACTGAGTTGTACAGTACTGACTGTGATGTGATACACTTCCAGCTGCTCCATCCATTCTAATGCACTGAGTTGTACAGTACTGACTGTGATGTGATACACTTCCAGCTGCTCCATCCATTCTAATGCACTGAGTTGTACAGTACTGACTGTGATGTGATACACTTCCAGCTGCTCCATCCATTCTAATGCACTGAGTTGTACAGTACTGACTGTGATGTGATACACTTCCAGCTGCTCCATCCATTCTAATGCACTGAGTTGTACAGTACTGACTGTGATGTGATACACTTCCAGCTGCTCCATCCATTCTAATGCACTGAGTTGTACAGTACTGACTGTGATGTGATACACTTCCAGCTGCTCCATCCATTCTAATGCACTGAGTTGTACAGTACTGACTGTGATGTGATACACTTCCAGCTGCTCCATCCATTCTAATGCACTGAGTTGTACAGTACTGACTGTGATGTGATACACTTCCAGCTGCTCCATCCATTCTAATGCACTGAGTTGTACAGTACTGACTGTGATGTGATACACTTCCAGCTGCTCCATCCATTCTAATGCACTGAGTTGTACAGTACTGACTGTGATGTGATACACTTCCAGCTGCTCCATCCATTCTAATGCACTGAGTTGTACAGTACTGACTGTGATGTGATACACTTCCAGCTGCTCCATCCATTCTAATGCACTGAGTTGTACAGTACTGACTGTGATGTGATACACTTCCAGCTGCTCCATCCATTCTAATGCACTGAGTTGTACAGTACTGACTGTGATGTGATACACTTCCAGCTGCTCCATCCATTCTAATGCACTGAGTTGTACAGTACTGACTGTGATGTGATACACTTCCAGCTGCTCCATCCATTCTAATGCACTGAGTTGTACAGTACTGACTGTGATGTGATACACTTCCAGCTGCTCCATCCATTCTAATGCACTGAGTTGTACAGTACTGACTGTGATGTGATACACTTCCAGCTGCTCCTGGTAATGCCTTTACGTGGTCGTCCAGTCTCCTCTCTGATTCATACACTTCACAGATCAATAGGGACATGCCCAATAGTAGACACTGACTGTTTCAGCCTGGCGGAATATACAGTATGTCCTTCACCTGTCAGAGCAAAGTACAGGACATGTCACGTAGCTAACAGTCCTGAGAAGAGTCCTGAGACTACAGGACATGTCACGTAGCTAACAGTCCTTAGAAGAGTCCTGAGACTACAGGACATGTCAAGTAGCTAACAGTCCTTAGAAGAGTCCTGAGACTACAGGACATGTCAAGTAGCTAACAGTCCTGAGAAGAGTCCTGAGACTACAGGACATGTCAAGTATCTAACAGTCCTGAGAAGAGTCCTGAGACTACAGGACATGTCAAGTAGCTAACAGTCCTGAGAAGAGTCCTGAGACTACAGGACATGTCACGTAGCTAACAGTCCTGAGAAGAGTCCTGAGACTACAGGACATGTCAAGTAGCTAACAGTCCTGAGAAGAGTCCTGAGACTACAGGACATGTCAAGTAGCTAACAGTCCTTAGAAGAGTCCTGAGACTACAGGACATGTCAAGTATCTAACAGTCCTGAGAAGAGTCCTGAGACTACAGGACATGTCACGTAGCTAACAGTCCTGAGAAGAGTCCTGAGACTACAGGACATGTCAAGTAGCTAACAGTCCTGACAAGAGTCCTGAGACTATAGGACATGTCAAGTAGCTAACAGTCCTGAGAAGAGTCCTGAGACTACAGGACATGTCAAGTAGCTAACAGTCCTTAGAAGAGTCCTGAGACTACAGGACATGTCAAGTAGCTAACAGTCCTGAGAAGAGTCCTGAGACTACAGGACATGTCAAGTAGCTAACAGTCCTGAGAAGAGTCCTGAGACTACAGGACATGTCAAGTATCTAACAGTCCTGACAAGAGTCCTGAGACTACAGGAAATGTCAAGTAGCTAACGGTCCTTAGAAGAGTCCTGAGACTACAGGACATGTCAATTAGCTAACAGTCCTGAGAAGAGTCCTGAGACTACAGGACATGTCAATTAGCTAACAGTCCTTAGAAGAGTCCTGAGACTACAGGACATGTCAAGTAGCTAACGGTCCTTAGAAGAGTCCTGAGACTACAGGACATGTCAATTAGCTAACAGTCCTGAGAAGAGTCCTGAGACTACAGGACATGTCAATTAGCTAACAGTCCTGAGAAGAGTCCTGAGACTACAGGACATGTCAATTAGCTAACAGTCCTGAGAAGAGTCCTGAGACTACAGGACATGTCAATTAGCTAACAGTCCTGAGAAGAGTCCTGAGACTACAGGACATGTCAATTAGCTAACAGTCCTGAGAAGAGTCCTGAGACTACAGGACATGTCAAGTAGCTAACGGTCCTTAGAAGAGTCCTGAGACTACAGGACATGTCAAGTAGCTAAAGTCCTTAGAAGAGTCCTGAGACTACAGGACATGTCAAGTAGCTAACAGTCCTGACAAGAGTCCTGAGACTACAGGACATGTCAAGTATCTAACAGTCCTGACAAGAGTCCTGAGACTACAGGACATGTCAAGTAGCTAACAGTCCTTAGAAGAGTCCTGAGACTACAGGACATGTCAAGTAGCTAACAGTCCTGAGAAGAGTCCTGAGACTACAGGACATGTCAAGTAGCTAACAGTCCTGAGAAGAGTCCTGAGACTACAGGACATGTCAAGTAGCTAACAGTCCTGAGAAGAGTCCTGAGACTACAGGACATGTCAAGTAGCTAACAGTCCTGAGAAGAGTCCTGAGACTACAGGACATGTCAAGTAGCTAACAGTCCTGAGAAGAGTCCTGAGACTACAGGACATGTCAAGTATCTAACAGTCCTGACAAGAGTCCTGAGACTACAGGACATGTCAAGTAGCTAACAGTCCTTAGAAGAGTCCTGAGACTACAGGACATGTCAAGTAGCTAACAGTCCTGAGAAGAGTCCTGAGACTACAGGACATGTCAAGTAGCTAACAGTCCTTAGAAGAGTCCTGAGACTACAGGACATGTCAAGTAGCTAACAGTCCTGAGAAGAGTCCTGAGACTACAGGACATGTCACGTAGCTAACAGTCCTGAGAAGAGTCCTGAGACTACAGGACATGTCAATTAGCTAACGGTCCTTAGAAGAGTCCTGAGACTACAGGACATGTCAAGTAGCTAACAGTCCTGAGAAGAGTCCTGAGACTACAGGACATGTCAAGTAGCTAACAGTCCCGTCTCTCCCTCTGTGTTCTTCCCAGCAACACTCTGTCGAAGGAGCTCCAGGTTTCAGCCCCAGACCCATCGACATGAGCAATGTGACACTGTCCCGGGACCTGCACGTGAGTGACACGCTACACATACTCTGAGTGACACGATACACATACTCTGAGTGACACGATACACATACTCTGAGTGACATGCTACACGTACGCTGAGTACCATGTGACACGCTATACATACTCTGAGTGACACGCTACACGTGCTCTGAGTGACATGCTACACGTTCTGTGTTACTTGCAACACAAGATGTGTGTATAATGGTTATGACAAAGTAAGCCCCAGTCTAGTGATTAACCAGAGTGTTTATTATGTCCATTCTTTTCAGTCCATGGCAGACTGCTTGCAGAGAACTATCATAATATTTGGGCGAAGAAGAAGAAACTTGAACTAGAAGCCAAAGGTACGTACAGTCGGACAGATTGTCCTTTAGGACAGACTTACCTCTGGTCTGTTAGCTTCCAACACCAAGTAACCAGCTGTTCCTGGTCTTGATTTGGTAACTGGTTTCCTGTTCTTGATCTGTTGCTGTGCCCCTCTGTACCCCTCTCTCTCTCTGTCTCCTGTGTTTAATAGGTAGAACAGTACTCTTTACTGATGAAGGTAACATGACGTCCAACTGTAGCTCACGCTGCTGCTAGACATCCAACTAGAGACCTTAGATAGCTGCTAGACATCCAACTAGAGACCTTAGATATCTGCTAGACATCCAACTAGAGACCTTGGATATCTGCTAGACATCCAACTAGAGCCCTTAGATATCTGCTAGACATCCAACTAGAGACCTTAGATATCTGCTAGACATCCAACTAGAGCCCTTAGATAGCTGCTAGACATCAACTAGAGACATTAGATAGCTGCTAAACATCCAACTAGAGACTTTAGATAGCTGCTAAACATCCAACTAGAGACCTTAGATAGCTGCTAGACATCCAACTAGAGACCTTAGATAGCTGCTAAACATCCAACTAGAGACCTTAGATATCTGCTAGACATCCAACTAGAGCCCTTAGATAGCTGCTAGACATCCAACTAGAGACTTTAGATAGCTGCTAAACATCCAACTAGAGACACCTTAGATATCTGCTAGACATCCAACTAGAGCCCTTAGATAGCTGCTAGACATCCAACTAGAGCCCTTAGATAGCTGCTAGACATCCAACTAGAGACTTTAGATAGCTGCTAAACATCCAACTAGAGACTTTAGATAGCTGCTAAACATCCAACTAGAGACATTAGATAGCTGCTAGACATCCAACTAGAGACTTTAGATAGCTGCTAAACATCCAACTAGAGACTTTAGATAGCTGCTAGACATCCAACTAGAGACATTAGATAGCTGCTAGACATCCAACTAGAGACCTTAGATAGCTGCTAGACATCCAACTAGAGACCTTAGATAGCTGCTTGACATCCAACTAGAGACATTAGATAGCTGCTAGACATCCAACTAGAGACCTTAGATAGCTGCTAGACATCCAACTAGAGCCCTTAGATAGCTGCTAGACATCCAACTAGAGCCCTTAGATAGCTGCTAGACATCCAACTAGAGACATTAGATAGCTGCTAAACATCCAACTAGAGACTTTAGATAGCTGCTAAACATCCAACTAGAGACCTTAGATAGCTGCTAGACATCCAACTAGAGACCTTATATAGCTGCTAAACATCCAACTAGAGACCTTAGATATCTGCTAGACATCCAACTAGAGCCCTTAGATAGCTGCTAGACATCCAACTAGAGACTTTAGATAGCTGCTAAACATCCAACTAGAGACATTAGATATCTGCTAGACATCCAACTAGAGCCCTTAGATAGCTGCTAGACATCCAACTAGAGCCCTTAGATAGCTGCTAGACATCCAACTAGAGACTTTAGATAGCTGCTAAACATCCAACTAGAGACTTTAGATAGCTGCTAAACATCCAACTAGAGACATTAGATAGCTGCTAGACATCCAACTAGAGACTTTAGATAGCTGCTAAACATCCAACTAGAGACTTTAGATAGCTGCTAGACATCCAACTAGAGACATTAGATAGCTGCTAGACATCCAACTAGAGACCTTAGATAGCTGCTAGACATCCAACTAGAGACCTTAGATAGCTGCTTGACATCCAACTAGAGACATTAGATAGCTGCTAGACATCCAACTAGAGACCTTAGATAGCTGCTAGACATCCAACTAGAGACCTTAGATAGCTGCTAAACATCCAACTAGAGACTTTAGATAGCTGCTAGACATCCAACTGGAGACCTTAGATAGCTGCTAGACATCCAACTAGAGACCTTAGATAGCTGCTAGACATCCAACTAGAGACCTTAGATAGCTGCTTGACATCCAACTAGAGCCCTTAGATAGCTGCTAGACATCCAACTAGAGCCCTTAGATAGCTGCTAGACATCCAACTAGAGCCCTTAGATAGCTGCTAGACATCCAACTAGAGACCTTAGATAGCTGCTAGACATCCAACTAGAGCCCTTAGACAGCTGTTAGACATCCAACTAGAGCCCTTAGATAGCTGCTAGACATCCAACTGGAGACCTTAGATAGCTGCTAGACATCCAACTAGAGACCTTGATTGGCTGGGCCCAACTAGAGACCTTAGATAGCTGCTTGACATCCAACTAGAGCCCTTAGAGCTGCTAGACATCCAACTAGAGCCCTTAGATAGCTGCTAGACATCCGACTAGAGCCCTTAGATAGCTGCTAGACATCCAACTAGAGACCTTAGATAGCTGCTAGACATCCAACTAGAGCCCTTAGATAGCTGCTAGACATCCAACTAGAGACCTTAGATAGCTGCTAGACATCCAACTAGAGCCCTTAGATAGCTGCTAGACATCCAACAGAGACCTGTGATGGCTGGGCATCCAACTAGAGACCTTAGATATCTGCTGACATCCAACTAGAGACCTGATAGCTGCAGCTAAACATCCAACTAGAGACCTTAGATATCTGCTAGACAGCCAACTATAGACCTTAGATAGCTGGGACATCCAACAGACCTTAGATAGCTGTTGGAAAGAACTGGGACATTAGAGCTATACTGTGTTGGCTGGGCCCACAGCTATACTGTGTTGGCTGGGCCCACAGCTATACTGTGTTGGCTGGGCACACAGCTATACTGTGTTGGCTGGGCACACAGCTATACTGTGTTGGCTGGGCCCACAGCTATACTGTGTTGGCTGGGCCCACAGCTATACTGTGTTGGCTGGGCCCACAGCTATACTGTGTTGGCTGGGCCCACAGCTATACTGTGTTGGCTGGGCACATAGCTATACTGTGTTGGCTGGGCCCACAGCTATACTGTGTTGGCTGGGCCCACAGTTATACTATACTGCTCACACACGGACGAGGACTCTCCAAACAGTCACTCCTGCTTCTAGGACGCGCTCCAGTCGTACACTTGTAGTTTTGCTTTGCACCTGCTTTCCTCACTGCTGGTTCGATTGCAGTTCAGTTAACAACCAGCAGGTGTCACTGTGACACTGTGTGAAGTCCTCTCAATTCACTGACGCTGCAACGGTCAATGTCCCCACTATTTTCAAACATCCAAAAATGTCTTTCTCTGGTCTCAGTGTTTCCTCTGATCTTGTTCCAGGAGGAGGGAACCATCCCTTACTGGTGCCCTATGACACACTCACCGCCAGAGAGAAATACAAAGACAGAGGAAAAGCCCAAGACATTCTCAAGTTCTTTCAGATAAATGGCTACACTGTGTCCAGGTGAGGATGGTTACACTGTGTCCAGGTGAGGATGGTTAGACTGTGTCCAGGTGAGGATGTGTCCAGGTGAGGATGGTTACACTGTGTCCAGGTGAGGATGGTTACACTGTGTCCAGGTGAGGATGGTTAGACTGTGTCCAGGTGAGGATGGTTACACTGTGTCCAGGTGAGGATGGTTAGACTGTGTCCAGGTGAGGATGGTTACACTGGGTCCAGGTGAGGATGGTTGGCTGTGTCCAGGTGAGGATGGTTACACTGTGTCCAGGTGAGGATGGTTATACTGTGTCCAGGTGAGGATGGTTACACTGTGTCCAGGTGAGGATGGTTACACTGTGTCCAGGTGAAGATGGTTATACTGTGTTTCCAGGTGAGGATGGTTACACTGTGTCCAGGTGAGGATGGTTAGACTGTGTCCAGGTGAAGATGGTTATACTGTGTCCAGGTGAGGATGGTTATACTGTGTCCAGGTGAAGATGGTTATACTGTGTCCAGGTGAGGATGGTTACACTGTGTCCAGGTGAGGATGGTTATACTGTGTCCAGGTGAGGATGGTTATACTGTGTCCAGGTGAAGATGGTTATACTGTGTCCAGGTGAGGATGGTTATACTGTGTCCAGGTGAAGATGGTTATACTGTGTCCAGGTGAAGATGGTTATACTGTGTCCAGGTGAGGATGGTTATACTGTGTCCAGGTGAAGATGGTTATACTGTGTCCAGGTGAGGATGGTTACACTGTGTCCAGGTGAGGATGGTTACACTGTGTCCAGGTGAGGATGGTTATACTGTGTCCAGGTGAGGATGGTTATACTGTGTCCAGGTGAGGATGGTTACACTGTGTCCAGGTGAGGATGGTTATACTGTGTCCAGGTGAGGATGGTTATACTGTGTCCAGGTGAGGATGGTTATACTGTGTCCAGGTGGGATGGTTATACTGTGTCCAGGTGAGGATGGTTACACTGTGTCCAGGTGAGGATGGTTAGAATGTGTCCAGGTGAGGATGGTTAGACTGTGTCCAGGTGAGGATGGTTACACTGTGTCCAGGTGAGGATGGTTATACTGTGTCCAGGTGAGGATGGTTACACTGTGTCCAGGTGAGGATGTGTCCAGGTGAGGATGGTTATACTGTGTCCAGGTGAGGATGGTTACACTGTGTCCAGGTGAGGATGGTTATACTGTGTCCAGGTGAGGATGGTTATACTGTGTCCAGGTGAGGATGTGTCCAGGTGAGGATGGTTATACTGTGTCCAGGTGAGGATGGTTATACTGTGTCCAGGTGAGGATGGTTACACTGTGTCCAGGTGAGGATGGTTATACTGTGTCCAGGTGAGGATGGTTACACTGTGTCCAGGTGAGGATGGTTATACTGTGTCCAGGTGAGGATGGTTATACTGTGTCCAGGTGAGGATGGTTATACTGTGTCCAGGTGAGGATGGTTATACTGTGTCCAGGTGAGGATGGTTATACTGTGTCCAGGTGAGGATGGTTATACTGTGTCCAGGTGAGGATGGTTATACTGTGTCCAGGTGAGGATGGTTATACTGTGTCCAGGTGAGGATGGTTATACTGTGTCCAGGTGAGGATGGTTATACTGTGTCCAGGTGAGGATGGTTATACTGTGTCCAGGTGAGGATGGTTATACTGTGTCCAGGTGAGGATGGTTATACTGTGTCCAGGTGAGGATGGTTACACTGTGTCCAGGTGAGGATGGTTACACTGTGTCCAGGTGAGGATGGTTATACTGTGTCCAGGTGAGGATGGTTACACTGTGTCCAGGTGAGGATGGTTATACTGTGTCCAGGTGAGGATGGTTACACTGTGTCCAGGTGAGGATGGTTATACTGTGTCCAGGTGAGGATGGTTACACTGTGTCCAGGTGAGGATGTGTCCAGGTGAGGATGGTTATACTGTGTCCAGGTGAGGATGGTTATACTGTGTCCAGGTGAGGATGGTTATACTGTGTCCAGGTGAGGATGGTTAGACTGTGTCCAGGTGAGGATGGTTATACTGTGTCCAGGTGAGGATGGTTACACTGTGTCCAGGTGAGGATGGTTATACTGTGTCCAGGTGAGGATGGTTACACTGTGTCCAGGTGAGGATGGTTACACTGTGTCCAGGTGAGGATGGTTACACTGTGTCCAGGTGAGGATGGTTACACTGTGTCCAGGTGAGGATGGTTACACTGTGTCCAGGTGAGGATGGTTATACTGTGTCCAGGTGAGGATGGTTACACTGTGTCCAGGTGAGGATGGTTACACTGTGTCCAGGTGAGGATGGTTACACTGTGTCCAGGTGAGGATGGTTACACTGTGTCCAGGTGAGGATGGTTATACTGTGTCCAGGTGAGGATGGTTACACTGTGTCCAGGTGAGGATGGTTACACTGTGTCCAGGTGAGGATGGTTACACTGTGTCCAGGTGAGGATGGTTATACTGTGTCCAGGTGAGGATGGTTACACTGTGTCCAGGTGAGGATGGTTACACTGTGTCCAGGTGAGGATGGTTACACTGTGTCCAGGTGAGGATGGTTATACTGTGTCCAGGTGAGGATGGTTACACTGTGTCCAGGTGAGGATGGTTACACTGTGTCCAGGTGAGGATGGTTACACTGTGTCCAGGTGAGGATGGTTATACTGTGTCCAGGTGAGGATGGTTACACTGTGTCCAGGTGAGGATGGTTACACTGTGTCCAGGTGAGGATGGTTACACTGTGTCCAGGTGAGGATGGTTATACTGTGTCCAGGTGAGGATGGTTACACTGTGTCCAGGTGAGGATGGTTATACTGTGTCCAGGTGAGGATGGTTATACTGTGTCCAGGTGAGGATGGTTACACTGTGTCCAGGTGAGGATGGTTATACTGTGTCCAGTTGAGGATGGTTACACTGTGTCCAGGTGAGGATGGTTAGACTGTGTCCAGGTGAGGATGGTTATACTGTGTCCAGGTGAGGATGGTTACACTGTGTCCAGGTGAGGATGGTTAGACTGTGTCCAGGTGAGGATGGTTACACTGTGTCCAGGTGAGGATGGTTATACTGTGTCCAGGTGAGGATGGTTAGACTGTGTCCAGGTGAGGATGGTTATACTGTGTCCAGGTGAGGATGGTTAGACTGTGTCCAGGTGAGGATGGTGATACTGTGTCCAGGTGAGGATGGTTATACTGTGTCCAGGTGAAGATGGTTATACTGTGTCCAGGTGAGGATGGTTATACTGTGTCCAGGTGAGGATGGTTATACTGTGTCCAGGTGAGGATGGTTACACTGTGTCCAGGTGAGGATGGTTACACTGTGTCCAGGTGAGGATGGTTATACTGTGTCCAGGTGAGGATGGTTATACTGTGTCCAGGTGAGGATGGTTATACTGTGTCCAGGTGAGGATGGTTACACTGTGTCCAGGTGAGGATGTGTCCAGGTGAGGATGGTTACACTGTGTCCAGGTGAGGATGTGTCCAGGTGAGGATGGTTATACTGTGTCCAGGTGAGGATGGTTAGACTGTGTCCAGGTGAGGATGTGTCCAGGTGAGGATGGTTATACTGTGTCCAGGTGAGGATGGTTATACTGTGTCCAGGTGAGGATGGTTATACTGTGTCCAGGTGAGGATGGTTACACTGTGTCCAGGTGAGGATGGTTATACTGTGTCCAGGTGAGGATGGTTATACTGTGTCCAGGTGAGGATGGTTATACTGTGTCCAGGTGAGGATGTGTCCAGGTGAGGATGGTTACACTGTGTCCAGGTGAGGATGGTTATACTGTGTCCAGGTGAGGATGGTTATACTGTGTCCAGGTGAGGATGGTTACACTGTGTCCAGGTGAGGATGGTTATACTGTGTCCAGGTGAGGATGGTTAGACTGTGTCCAGGTGAGGATGGTTAGACTGTGTCCAGGTGAGGATGGTTATACTGTGTCCAGGTGAGGATGGTTATACTGTGTCCAGGTGAGGATGGTTATACTGTGTCCAGGTGAGGATGGTTACACTGTGTCCAGGTGAGGATGTGTCCAGGTGAGGATGGTTACACTGTGTCCAGGTGAGGATGGTTATACTGTGTCCAGGTGAGGATGGTTATACTGTGTCCAGGTGAGGATGTGTCCAGGTGAGGATGGTTATACTGTGTCCAGGTGAGGATGGTTATACTGTGTCCAGGTGAGGATGGTTACACTGTGTCCAGGTGAGGATGGTTACACTGTGTCCAGGTGAGGATGGTTACACTGTGTCCAGGTGAGGATGGTTATACTGTGTCCAGGTGAGGATGGTTACACTGTGTCCAGGTGAGGATGGTTATACTGTGTCCAGGTGAGGATGGTTATACTGTGTCCAGGTGAGGATGGTTACACTGTGTCCAGGTGAGGATGGTTATACTGTGTCCAGGTGAGGATGGTTATACTGTGTCCAGGTGAGGATGGTTATACTGTGTCCAGGTGAGGATGGTTATACTGTGTCCAGGTGAGGATGGTTACACTGTGTCCAGGTGAGGATGGTTACACTGTGTCCAGGTGAGGATGTGTCCAGGTGAGGATGGTTATACTGTGTCCAGGTGAGGATGGTTATACTGTGTCCAGGTGAGGATGTGTCCAGGTGAGGATGGTTATACTGTGTCCAGGTGAGGATGGTTATACTGTGTCCAGGTGAGGATGTGTCCAGGTGAGGATGGTTACACTGTGTCCAGGTGAGGATGGTTATACTGTGTCCAGGTGAGGATGTGTCCAGGTGAGGATGGTTAGACTGTGTCCAGGTGAGGATGGTTACACTGTGTCCAGGTGAGGATGGTTACACTGTGTCCAGGTGAGGATGGTTACACTGTGTCCAGGTGAGGATGGTTATACTGTGTCCAGGTGAGGATGGTTATACTGTGTCCAGGTGAGGATGGTTACACTGTGTCCAGGTGAGGATGGTTACACTGTGTCCAGGTGAGGATGGTTATACTGTGTCCAGGTGAGGATGGTTACACTGTGTCCAGGTGAGGATGGTTACACTGTGTCCAGGTGAGGATGGTTATACTGTGTCCAGGTGAGGATGTGTCCAGGTGAGGATGGTTACTGTGTCCAGGTGAGGATGGTTACACTGTGTCCAGGTGAGGATGGTTAGACTGTGTCCAGGTGAGAATGGTTATACTGTGTCCAGGTGAGGATGGTTATACTGTGTCCAGGTGAGGATGGTTACACTGTGTCCAGGTGAGGATGGTTACACTGTGTCCAGGTGAGGATGGTTATACTGTGTCCAGGTGAGGATGGTTACACTGTGTCCAGGTGAGGATGGTTACACTGTGTCCAGGTGAGGATGGTTATACTGTGTCCAGGTGAGGATGGTTATACTGTGTCCAGGTGAGGATGGTTATACTGTGTCCAGGTGAGGATGGTTACACTGTGTCCAGGTGAGGATGGTTATACTGTGTCCAGGTGAGGATGGTTATACTGTGTCCAGGTGAGGATGGTTACACTGTGTCCAGGTGAGGATGGTTACACTGTGTCCAGGTGAGGATGGTTATACTGTGTCCAGGTGAGGATGGTTACACTGTGTCCAGGTGAGGATGGTTACACTGTGTCCAGGTGAGGATGGTTACACTGTGTCCAGGTGAGGATGGTTACACTGTGTCCAGGTGAGGATGGTTATACTGTGTCCAGGTGAGGATGGTTATACTGTGTCCAGGTGAGGATGGTTATACTGTGTCCAGGTGAGGATGGTTACACTGTGTCCAGGTGAGGATGGTTATACTGTGTCCAGGTGAGGATGGTTATACTGTGTCCAGGTGAGGATGGTTACACTGTGTCCAGGTGAGGATGGTTACACTGTGTCCAGGTGAGGATGGTTATACTGTGTCCAGGTGAGGATGGTTAGACTGTGTCCAGGTGAGGATGGTTATACTGTGTCCAGGTGAGGATGGTTACACTGTGTCCAGGTGAGGATGGTTACACTGTGTCCAGGTGAGGATGGTTACACTGTGTCCAGGTGAGGATGGTTATACTGTGTCCAGGTGAGGATGGTTATACTGTGTCCAGGTGAGGATGGTTATACTGTGTCCAGGTGAGGATGGTTACACTGTGTCCAGGTGAGGATGGTTATACTGTGTCCAGGTGAGGATGGTTATACTGTGTCCAGGTGAGGATGGTTATACTGTGTCCAGGTGAGGATGGTTACACTGTGTCCAGGTGAGGATGGTTACACTGTGTCCAGGTGAGGATGGTTATACTGTGTCCAGGTGAGGATGGTTATACTGTGTCCAGGTGAGGATGGTTATACTGTGTCCAGGTGAGGATGGTTACACTGTGTCCAGGTGAGGATGGTGATACTGTGTCCAGGTGAGGATGGTTACACTGTGTCCAGGTGAGGATGGTTAGACTGTGTCCAGGTGAGAATGGCTATACTGTCTGACTGATTGATTGGCTGACTGGTTGTTAACTGATTATCTGACTGACTGCCTGTCTGTAAACTGATTATCTAACTGACTGACCAACTGTCTGTCTGTCTATCAGTATGTAAGTTGACTGACTGACTGGCTGGCTGGCTGACTGACTGACTGATTGTCTGACTGGTTTATCTCTACAGGGCCATGAAAGAGCAGGAGTTGGATACTCCCTCCACAGAGAAGCGTTTTGCCTACACCTTCCTGCAGCAGCTCATCACTTACGTAGACGAGGCCCACGAACACATGCTGGAGTCTGGTGAGGATAACACTTCACATTGGTTACACTGGTTACGTCACTGGAGTCTGGTGAGGATAACACTTCACATTGGTTACACTGGTTACGTCACTGGAGTCTGGTGAGGATAACACTTCACATTGGTTACACTGGTTACGTCACTGGAGTCTGGTGAGGATAACACTTCACATTGGTTACACTGGTTACGTCACTGGAGTCTGGTGAGGATAACACTTCACATTGGTTACACTGGTTACGTCACTGGAGTCTGGTGAGGATAACACTTCACATTGGTTACACTGGTTACGTCACTGGAGTCTGGTGAGGATAACACTTCACATTGGTTACACTGGTTACGTCACTGGAGTCTGGTGAGGATAACACTTCACATTGGTTACACTGGTTACGCCACTGGAGTCTGGTGAGGATAACACTTCACATTGGTTACACTGGTTACGTCACTGGAGCTCTGGTCAGGATAACACTTCACATTGGTTACACTGGTTGCCATGGAGTCTGGTGAGGATAACACTTCACATTGGTTACACTGGTTGCCACTGGAGTCTGGTGGTAACACTTCAGTAGTTACACTGGTTACGTAGGGTCTGGTGAGGCCATAACACTTCACATTGGTTACACTGGTTAGTGCACTGGAGTCTGGTGAGGATAACACTTGCCATAGAGCTCTGGTCAACAGTAGTCACTGGAGTCTGGGTGAGGATAACATAGAGCTCTGGTCACACTGGTAGTCACTGGAGTCTGGTGAGGATAACACTTCACATGGTTACACTGGTTCTGGTCACTGGAGTCTGGTAGGATGCACTTGGTCACATAGTTACACTGGTATAGGATGCCATAGAGCTCTGGTCAACAGTAGTGCACTACATAGGGTATAGGATGCCATAGAGCTCTGGTCAACAGTAGTGCACTACATAGGGTATAGGATGCCATAGAGCTCTGGTCAACAGTAGTGCACTACATAGGGTATAGGATGCCATAGAGCTCTGGTCAACAGTAGTGCACTACATAGGGTATAGGATGCCATAGAGCTCTGGTCAACAGTAGTGCACTATATAGGGAATAGGGCTGGCATAAAGTAGTGCACTATATAGGGAATAGGGCTGTAGTATAAAGTAGTGCACTATATAGGGAATAGGGCTGTAGTATAAAGTAGTGCACTACATAGGGAATAGGGCTGTAGTATAAAGTAGTGTACTATATAGGGAATAGGGCTGTAGTATAAAGTAGTGTACTATATAGGGAATAGGGCTGTAGTATAAAAGTAGTGTACTATATAGGGAATAGGGCTGTAGTATAAAGTAGTGTACTATATAGGGAATAGGGCTGTAGTATAAAGTAGTGTACTATATAGGGAATAGGGCTGTAGTATAAAGTAGTGTACTATATAGGGAATAGGGCTGTATATAAAGTAGTGTACTATATAGGGAATAGGGCTATATAAAGTAGTGTACTATATAGGGAATGTACTATATAGGGAATAGGGCTGTAGTATAAAGTAGTGTACTATATAGGGAATAGGGCTGTAGTATAAAGTACTATATAGTAGGGCTGTACTATATAGGGAATAGGGCTGTAGTATAAAGTAGTGTACTATATAGGGCTGTAATAGGGGGAATAGGGCTGTAGTATAAAGTAGTTCACTATATAGGGAATAGGGCTGTAGTATAGGTAGTGTACTATATAGGGAATAGGGCTGTAGTATAAAGTAGTGCACTATATAGGGAATAGGGCTGTAGTATAAAGTAGTGTACTATATAGGGAATAGGGCTGTAGTATAGAGTAGTGCACTATATAGGGAATAGGGCTGTAGTATAAAGTAGTGCACTATATAGGGAATAGGGCTGTAGTATAAAGTAGTGCACTATATAGGGAATAGGGCTGTAGTATAAAGTAGTGCACTATATAGGGAATAGGGCTGTAGTATAAAGTAGTGCACTATATAGGGAATAGGGCTGTAGTATAAAGTAGTGCACTATATAGGGAATAGGGCTGTAGTATAAAGT
>NW_026282373.1:0-2725 GCF_023373465.1 Oncorhynchus keta | reverse complement strand
TTTATTTTTTATTTTTTATTTCACCTTTATTTAACCAGGTAGGCTAGTTGAGAACAAGTTCTCATTTGCAACTGCGACCTGGCCAAGATAAAGCATAGCAGTGTGAACAGACAACACAGAGTTACACATGGAGTAAACAATTAGCAAGTCAATAACACAGTAGAAAAAAATGGGCAGTCTATATACAATGTGTGCAAAAGGCATGAGGAGGTAGGCGAATAATACAATTTTGCAGATTAACACTGGAGTGATAAATGATCAGATGGGCATGTACAGGTAGAGATATTGGTGTGCAAAAGAGCAGAAAAGTAAATAAATAAAAACAGTATAAAAACAGTATGGGAATGAGGTAGGTGAAAAAGGGTGAGCTATTTACCTATAGACTATGTACAGCTGCAGCGATCGGTTAGCTGCTCGGATAGCTGATGTTTGAAGTTGGTGAGGGAGATAAAAGTCTCCAACTTCAGCGATTTTTACAATTCGTTCCAGTCACAGGCAGCAGAGTACTGGAACGAAGGCGGCCAAATGAGGTGTTGGCTTTAGGGATGATCAGTGAGATACACCTGCTGGAGCGCGTGCTACGGATGGGTGTTGCCATCGTGACCAGTGAACTGAGATAAGGCGGAGCTTTACCTAGCATGGACTTGTAAATGACCTGGAGCCAGTGGGTCTGGCGGCGAATATGTAGTGAGGGCCAGCCGACTAGAGCATACAAGTCGCAGTGGTGGGTGGTATAAGGTGCTTTAGTGACAAAACGGATGGCACTGTGATAGACTGCATCCAGTTTGCTGAGTAGAGTGTTGGAAGCCATTTTGTAGATGACATCGCCGAAGTCGAGGATCGGTAGGATAGTCAGTTTTACTAGGGTAAGCTTGGCAGCGTGAGTGAAGGAGGCTTTGTTGCGGAATAGAAAGCCGACTCTGGATTTGATTTTTGATTGGAGATGTTTGATGTGAGTCTGGAAGGAGAGTTTGCAGTCTAGCCAGACACCTAGGTACTTATAGATGTCCACATATTCAAGGTTGGAACCATCCAGGGTGGTGATGCTAGTCGGGCATGCGGGTGCAGGCAGCGATCGGTTGAAAAGCATGCATTTGGTTTTACTCGCGTTTAAGAGCAGTTGGAGGCCACGGAAGGAGTGCTGTATGGCATTGAAGCTCGTTTGGAGGTTTGATAGCACAGTGTCCAATGACGGGCCGAAAGTATATAGAATGGTGTCGTCTGCGTAGAGGTGGATCAGGGAATCGCCCGCAGCAAGAGCAACATCATTGATATATACAGAGAAAGAGTCGGCCCGAGGAATTGAACCCTGTGGCACCCCCATAGAGACTGCCAGAGGACCGGACAGCATGCCCTCTGATTTGACACACTGAACTCTGTCTGCAAAGTAATTGGTGAACCAGGCAAGGCAGTCATCCGAAAAACCGAGGCTGTTGAGTCTGCCGATAAGAATTTGGTGATTGACAGAGTCGAAAGCCTTGGCGAGGTCGATGAAGACGGCTGCACAGTACTGTCTTTTATCGATGGCGGTTATGATATCATTTAGTACCTTGAGTGTGGCTGAGGTGCACCCGTGACCGGCTCGGAAACCAGATTGCACAGCGGAGAAGGTACGGTGGGATTCGAGATGGTCAGTGACCTGTTTGTTGACTTGGCTTTCGAAGACCTTAGATAGGCAGGGCAGGATGGATATAGGTCTATAGCAGTTTGGGTCCAGGGTGTCTCCTCCTTTGAAGAGGGGATGACTGCGGCAGCTTTCAATCCTTAGGGATCTCAGACGATATGAAAGAGAGGTTGAACAGGCTGGTAATAGGGGTTGCGACAATGGCGGCAGATAGTTTCAGAAATAGCGGGTCCAGATTGTCAAGCCCAGCTGATTTGTACGGGTCCAGGTTTTGCAGCTCTTTCAGAACATCTGCTATCTGGATTTGGGTAAAGGAGAACCTGGAGAGGCTTGGGTGAGGAACTACGGGGCGGAGCTGTTGGCCGAGGTTGGAGTAGCCAGGCGGAAGGCATGGCCAGCCGTTGAAGTGCTTATTGAAGTTTTCGATAATCATGGATTTATCGGTGGAGACCGTGTTTCCTAGCCTCAGTGCAGTGGGCAGCTGGGAGGAGGTGCTCTTGTTCTCCATGGACTTCACAGTGTCCCAGAACTTTTTGGAGTTGGAGCTACAGGATGCAAACTTCTGCCTGAAGAAGCTGGCCTTAGCTTTCCTGACTGACTGCGTGTATTGGTTCCTGACTTCCTGAACAGTTGCATATCACGGGGGCTATTCGATGCTATTGCAGTCCGCCACAGGATGTTTTTGTGCTGGTCGAGGGCAGTCAGGTCTGGAAGTGAACCAAGGGCTGTATCTGTTCTTGGTTCTGCATTTTTGAACGGAGCATGCTTATCTAAAATGGTGAGGAAGTTACTTTTAAAGAATGACCAGGCATCCTCAACTGACGGGATGAGGTCAATGTCCTTCCAGGATACACGGGCCAGGTCGATTAGAAAGGCCTGCTCACAGAAGTGTTTTAGGGAGCGTTTGACAGTGATGAGGGGTGGTCGTTTGACTGCGGCTCCGTGGCGGATACAGGCGATGAGGCAGTGATCGCTGAGATCCTGGTTGAAGACAGCGGAGGTATATTTGGAGGGCCAGTTGGTCAGGATGACGCGTCTATGAGGTGCCCTTGTTTACAGAGTTAGGGTTGTACCTGGTGGGTTCCTTGATGATTTGCGTGA
>NW_026282372.1:0-3774 GCF_023373465.1 Oncorhynchus keta | reverse complement strand
ATAGTCCTCTGACTCTAGTGTTTTCTTACTTCCTGGTAGTCCTCTGAGTCTCAGTATAAATAACTCTAGTGTTTTCTTACTTCCTGGTAGTTCTCTGAGTCTCAGTATAAATAACTCTAGTGTTTTCTTACTACCTGGTAGTCCTCTGAGTCTCAGTATAAATAACTCTAGTGTTTTCTTACTGGTAGTTCCTGGTATGTAACTCTAGTGTTTTCTTACTTCCTGAGTCCTCTGAGTCTCATAAATAACTCTAGTGTTTTCTTACTACCTGGTAGTTCTGAGTCTCAGTATAAATAACTCTAGTGTTTTCTTACTTCCTGGTAGTTCTCTGAGTCTCAGTATAAATAACTCTAGTGTTTTCTTACTTCCTGGTAGTCCTCTGAGTCTCAGTATAAATAACTCTAGTGTTTTCTTACTACCTGGTAGTCCTCTGAGTCTCAGTATAAATAACTCTAGTGTTTTCTTACTACCTGGTAGTCCTCTGAGTCTCAGTCTCAGTAAATAACTCTAGTGTTTTCTTACTACCTGGTAGTCCTCTGAGTCTCAGTATAAATAACTCTAGTGTTTTCTTACTTCCTGGTAGTCCTCTGAGTCTCAGTATAAATAACTCTAGTGTTTTCTTACTTCCTGGTAGTTCTCTGAGTCTCAGTATAAATAACTCTAGTGTTTTCTTACTACCTGGTAGTCCTCTGAGTCTCAGTATAAATAACTCTAGTGTTTTCTTACTACCTGGTAGTCCTCTGAGTCTCAGTATAAATAACTCTAGTGTTTTCTTACTACCTGGTAGTTCTCTCAGAGTCTCAGTATAAATAAATAACTCTAGTGTTTTCTTACTACCTGGTAGTCCTCTGAGTCTCAGTATAAATAACTCTAGTGTTTTCTTACTACCTGGTAGTCCTCTGAGTCTCAGTATAAATAACTCTAGTGTTTTCTTACTACCTGGTAGTCCTCTGAGTCTCAGTAGTATGAATAACTCTAGTGTTTTCTTACTACCTGGTAGTCCTCTGTGTTTTCTTAGTCTCAGTATAAATAACTCTAGTGTTTTCTTACTAGTCCTCCTGAGTCTCAGTATAAATAACTCTAGTGTTTTCTTACTTCCTGGTAGTTCTCTGAGTCTCATATAAATAACTCTAGTGTTTTCTTACTACCTGGTAGTTCTCTGAGTCTCAGTATAAATAACTCTAGTGTTTTCTTACTACCTGGTAGTCCTCTGAGTCTCAGTATAAATAACTCTAGTGTTTTCTTACCTGGTAGTCCTGGTAGTCCTCTGAGTCTCAGTATAAATAACTCTAGTGTTTTCTTACTACCTGGTAGTCCTCTGAGTCTCAGTATGAATAACTCTAGTGTTTTCTTACTTCCTGGTAGTCCTCTGAGTCTCAGTATAAATAACTCTAGTGTTTTCTTACTACCTGGTAGTCCTCTGAGTCTCAGTATAAATAACTCTAGTGTTTTCTTACTTCCTGGTAGTTCTCTGAGTCTCAGTATAAATAACTCTAGTGTTTTCTTACTACCTGGTAGTCCTCTGAGTCTCAGTATAAATAACTCTAGTGTTTTCTTACTTCCTGGTAGTTCTCCGAGTCTCAGTATAAATAACTCTAGTGTTTTCTTACTTCCTGGTAGTTCTCTGAGTCTCAGTATAAATAACTCTAGTGTTTTCTTACTACCTGGTAGTTCTCTCAGTATAAATAACTCTAGTGTTTTCTTACTTCCTGGTAGTCCTCTGAGTCTCAGTATAAATAACTCTAGTGTTTTCTTACTACCTGGTAGTCCTCTGAGTCTCAGTATAAATAACTCTAGTGTTTTCTTACTTGGTAGTTATCCTGGTAGTGTTTTCTTACTCCTGAGTCCTCTGAGTCTCAGTATAATAACTCTAGTGTTTTCTTACTTCCTGGTAGTTCTCTGAGTCTCAGTATAAATAACTCTAGTGTTTTCTTACTTCCTGGTAGTTCTCTGAGTCTCAGTATAAATAACTCTAGTGTTTTCTTACTACCTGGTAGTCCTCTGAGTCTCAGTATAAATAACTCTAGTGTTTTCTTACTACCTGGTAGTCCTCTGAGTCTCAGTATAAATAACTCTAGTGTTTTCTTACTACCTGGTAGTCCTCTGAGTCTCAGTATAAATAACTCTAGTGTTTTCTTACTACTCTGGTAGTTAAATAACTCTAGTGTTTTCTTAGGTAGTTCTCAGTATAAATAACTCTAGTGTTTTCTTACTTCCTGGTAGTTCTCTGAGTCTCAGTATAAATAACTCTAGTGTTTTCTTACTACCTGGTAGTCCTCTGAGTCTCAGTATGAATAACTCTAGTGTTTTCTTACTACCTGGTAGTCCTCTGAGTCTCAGTATGAATAACTCTAGTGTTTTCTTACTTCCTGGTAGTCCTCTGAGTCTCAGTATAAATAACTCTAGTGTTTTCTTACTTCCTGGTAGTCCTCTGAGTCTCAGTATAAATAACTCTAGTGTTTTCTTACTTCCTGGTAGTCCTCTGAGTCTCAGTATAAATAACTCTAGTGTTTTCTTACTACCTGGTAGTTCTCTGAGTCTCAGTATAAATAACTCTAGTGTTTTCTTACTACCTGGTAGTCCTCTGAGTCTCAGTATAAATAACTCTAGTGTTTTCTTACTACCTGGTAGTCCTCTGAGTCTCAGTATAAATAACTCTAGTGTTTTCTTACTTCCTGGTAGTCCTCTGAGTCTCAGTATAAATAACTCTAGTGTTTTCTTACTACCTGGTAGTCCTCTGAGTCTCAGTATGAATAACTCTAGTGTTTTCTTACTTCCTGGTAGTCCTCTGAGTCTCAGTATAAATAACTCTAGTGTTTTCTTACTACCTGGTAGTCCTCTGAGTCTCAGTATGAATAACTCTAGTGTTTTCTTACTACCTGGTAGTCCTCTGAGTCTCAGTATAAATAACTCTAGTGTTTTCTTACTACCTGGTAGTTATCTGAGTCTCAGTATAAATAACTCTAGTGTTTTCTTACTTCCTGGTAGTTCTCTGAGTCTCAGTATAAATAACTCTAGTCTCAGTATAAATAACTCTAGTGTTTTCTTACTTCCTGGTAGTTCTGAGTCTCAGTATAAATAACTCTAGTGTTTTCTTACTACCTGGTAGTCCTCTGAGTCTCAGTATAAATAACTCTAGTGTTTTCTTACTACCTGGTAGTCCTCTGAGTCTCAGTATAAATAACTCTAGTGTTTTCTTACCTGGTAGTTATGGTAGTTAAATAACTCTCTCAGTATAAATAACTCTAGTGTTTTCTTACTTCCTGGTAGTCCTCTGAGTCTCAGTATAAATAACTCTAGTGTTTTCTTACTACCTGGTAGTCCTCTGAGTCTCAGTATAAATAACTCTAGTGTTTTCTTACTACCTGGTAGTCCTCTGAGTCTCAGTATAAATAACTCTAGTGTTTTCTTACTACCTGGTAGTCCTCTGAGTCTCAGTATAAATAACTCTAGTGTTTTCTACTTCCTGGTAGTCCTCTGAGTCTCAGTATAAATAACTCTAGTGTTTTCTTACTTCCTGGTAGTCCTCTGAGTCTCAGTATAAAATAACTCTAGTGTTTTCTTACTACCTGGTAGTTCTCTGAGTCTCAGTAAATAACTCTAGTGTTTTTCTCTCTGAGTCTCGAGGAGTATAAATAACTCCTAGTGTTTTCTTACTACCTGGTAGTTCTCTGAGTCTCAGTATAAATAACTCTAGTGTTTTCTTACTACCTGGTAGTCCTCTGAGTCTCAGTATAAATAACTCTAGTGTTTTCTTACTACCTGGTAGTCCTC
>NW_026282371.1:0-1064 GCF_023373465.1 Oncorhynchus keta | reverse complement strand
TAGTGTTTTCTTACTTCCTGGTAGTTCTCTGAGTCTCAGTATAAATAACTCTAGTGTTTTCTTACTACCTGGTAGTCCTCTGAGTCTCAGTATAAATAACTCTAGTGTTTTCTTACTACCTGGTAGTCCTCTGAGTCTCAGTATAAATAACTCTAGTGTTTTCTTACTTCCTGGTAGTTCTCTGAGTCTCAGTATAAATAACTCTAGTGTTTTCTTACTTCCTGGTAGTTCTCCGAGTCTCAGTATAAATAACTCTAGTGTTTTCTTACTACCTGGTAGTCCTCTGAGTCTCAGTATAAATAACTCTAGTGTTTTCTTACTACCTGGTAGTCCTCTGAGTCTCAGTATAAATAACTCTAGTGTTTTCTTACTACCTGGTAGTCCTCTGAGTCTCAGTATAAATAACTCTAGTGTTTTCTTACTTCCTGGTAGTCCTCTGAGTCTCAGTATAAATAACTCTAGTGTTTTCTTACTTCCTGGTAGTTCTCTGAGTCTCAGTATAAATAACTCTAGTGTTTTCTTACTACCTGGTAGTCCTCTGAGTCTCAGTATAAATAACTCTAGTGTTTTCTTACTACCTGGTAGTCCTCTGAGTCTCAGTATGAATAACTCTAGTGTTTTCTTACTACCTGGTAGTCCTCTGAGTCTCAGTATGAATAACTCTAGTGTTTTCTTACTTCCTGGTAGTCCTCTGAGTCTCAGTATAAATAACTCTAGTGTTTTCTTACTTCCTGGTAGTTCTCTGAGTCTCAGTATAAATAACTCTAGTGTTTTCTTACTTCCTGGTAGTTCTCTGAGTCTCAGTATAAATAACTCTAGTGTTTTCTTACTACCTGGTAGTCCTCTGAGTCTCAGTATAAATAACTCTAGTGTTTTCTTACTTCCTGGTAGTTCTCTGAGTCTCAGTATAAATAACTCTAGTGTTTTCTTACTACCTGGTAGTTCTCTCAGTATAAATAACTCTAGTGTTTTCTTACTTCCTGGTAGTTCTCTGAGTCTCAGTATGAATAACTCTAGTGTTTTCTTACTACCTGGTAGTCCTCTGAGTCTCGAGTATAAATAAC
>NW_026282370.1:0-6945 GCF_023373465.1 Oncorhynchus keta | reverse complement strand
CTGCCGATCCTGCGGCCAACAAAGGCAGAGTTCATCTCAGCCTATGCCTCCCTCAGTCCCTCGACTTCTTCGTGTTCTCGCACACCCGAGAGCTTCTGGTCAGCGGGGTGGTGGCACCGGGATCCTCATCTCTCCCAAGTGGTCATTCTCTCTTTCTCCCCTTACCCATCTGTCTATCGCCTCCTTTGAATTTCATGCTGTCACAGTTACCAGCCCTTTCAAGCTTAACATCCTTATCATTTATCGCCCTCCAGGTCCCCTCGGAGAGTTCATCAATGAGCTTGATGCCTTGATAAGCTCCTTTCCTGAGGACGGCTCACCTCTCACAGTTCTGGGCGACTTTAACCTCCCCCACGTCTACCTTTGACTCATTCCTCTCTGCCTCCTTCTTTCCCTCCTTTCCTCTTTTGACCTCACCCTCTCACCTTCCCCCTACTCACAAGGCAGGCAATACGCTCGACCTCATCTTTACTAGATGCTGTTCTTCCACTAACCTCATTGCAACTCCCCTCCAAGTCTCCGACCACTACCTTGTATCCTTTTCCCTCTCGCTCTCATCCAACACTTCCCACACTGCCCCTACTCGGATGGTATCGCGCCGTCCCAACCTTCGCTCTCTCTCCCCCGCTACTCTCTCCTCTTCCATCCTATCATCTCTTCCCTCTGCTCAAACCTTCTCCAACCTATCTCCTGATTCTGCCTCCTCAACCCTCCTCTCCTCCCTTTCTGCATCCTTTGACTCTCTATGTCCCCTATCTTCCAGGCCGGCTCGGTCCTCCCCTCCCGCTCCGTGGCTCGACGACTCATTGCGAGCTCACAGAACAGGGCTCCGGGCAGCCGAGCGGAAATGGAGGAAAACTTCGCCTCCCTGCGGACCTGGCATCCTTTCACTCCCTCCTCTCTACATTTTCCTCCTCTGTCTCTGCTGCTAAAGCCACTTTCTACCACTCTAAATTCCAAGCATCTGCCTCTAACCCTAGGAAGCTCTTTGCCACCTTCTCCTCCCTCCTGAATCCTCCTCCCCCCCCCTCCTCCCTCTCTGCAGATGACTTCGTCAACCATTTTGAAAAGAAGGTCGACGACATCCGATCCTCGTTTGCTAAGTCAAACGACACCGCTGGTTCTGCTCACACTGCCCTACCCTGTGCTCTGACCTCTTTCTCCCCTCTCTCTCCAGATGAAATCTCGCGTCTTGTGACGGCCGGCCGTAACAACCTGCCCGCTTGACCCTATCCCCTCCTCTCTTCTCCAGACCATTTCCGGAGACCTTCTCCCTTACCTCACCTCGCTCATCAACTCATCCCTGACCGCTGGCTACGTCCCTTCCGTCTTCAAGAGAGCGAGAGTTGCACCCCTTCTGAAAAAAACCTACACTCGATCCCTCCGATGTCAACAACTACAGACCAGTATCCCTTCTTTCTTTTCTCTCCAAAACTCTTGAGCGTGCCGTCCTTGGCCAGCTCTCCCGCTATCTCTCTCAGAATGACCTTCTTGATCCAAATCAGTCAGGTTTCAAGACTAGTCATTCAACTGAGACTGCTCTTCTCTGTATCACGGAGCGCTCCGCACTGCTAAAGCTAACTCTCTCTCCTCTGCTCTCATCCTTCTAGACCTATCGGCTGCCTTCGATACTGTGAACCATCAGATCCTCCTCTCCACCCTCTCCGAGTTGGGCATCTCCGGCGCGGCCCACGCTTGGATTGCGTCCTACCTGACAGGTCGCTCCTACCAGGTGGCGTGGCGAGAATCTGTCTCCTCACCACGCGCTCTCACCACTGGTGTCCCCCAGGGCTCTGTTCTAGGCCCTCTCTTATTCTCGCTATACACCAAGTCACTTGGCTCTGTCATAACCTCACATGGTCTCTCCTATCATTGCTATGCAGACGACACACAATTAATCTTCTCCTTTCCCCCTTCTGATGACCAGGTGGCGAATCGCATCTCTGCATGTCTGGCAGACATATCAGTGTGGATGACGGATCACCACCTCAAGCTGAACCTCGGCAAGACGGGCTGCTCTTCCTCCCGGGGAAGGACTGCCCGTTCCATGATCTCGCCATCACGGTTGACAACTCCATTGTGTCCTCCTCCCAGAGCGCTAAGAACCTTGGCGTGATCCTGGACAACACCCTGTCGTTCTCAACTAACATCAAGGCGGTGGCCCGTTCCTGTAGGTTCATGCTCTACAACATCCGCAGAGTACGACCCTGCCTCACACAGGAAGCGGCGCAGGTCCTAATCCAGGCACTTGTCATCTCCCGTCTTGATTACTGCAACTCGCTGTTGGCTGGGCTCCCTGCCTGTGCCATTAAACCCTACAACTCATCCAGAACGCCGCAGCCCGTCTGGTGTTCAACCTTCCCAAGTTCTCTCCGTCACCCCGCTCCTCCCGCTCTCTCCACTGGCTTCCAGTTGAAGCTCGCATCCGCTACAAGACCATGGTGCCTGCCTACGGGCGCTGTGAGGGGAACGGCACCTCAGTCCTACACCCAAACAAAGGGCACTGCGTTCATCCACCTCTGGCCTGCTCGCCTCCCTACCACTGAGGAAGTACAGTTCCGCTCAGCCCAGTCAAAACTGTTCGCTGCTCTGGCCCCCAATGGTGGAACAAACTCCCTCACGCCCAGGACAGCGGAGTCAATCACCACCTTCCGGAGACACCTGAAACCCCACCTCTTTAAGGAATACCTAGGATAGGATAAAAGTAATCCTTCTCACCCCCAAAAAGATTTAGATGCAATTGTGGCTGTTCCACTGGATGTCATAAGGTGTATGCACCAATTTGTAAGTCGCTCTGGATAAGAGCGTCTGCTAAATGACTGTAAATGTTAAATGTAAATGTAAAACGATACTGCTAGCCTGGCTTCATGTTGTAATGAATGTTTGATGCAATATTTAAAGTTTTTGAAATGTGAATCCCAATGCGTTCCTGTTTCCTTCGCCCCTGAGAAAGCAGGGATTAAAACATGCCCATTAACCCAGAAGTGTAATGGTGAGGCCTGATTTACTGCTCATAGGTACCCTCGCAATGGCTGCCTGGTATTGTGATGCAATAATGTCCATGGTATGTAGAATGTTCATTCAAATGATGCTAACTGATATAGTTAGTCCCAGTTGGATATTAGATAGAGCGTTGCAGCCCTACCCACCAGTGGGGAAAACCAATTGTGGTTACCTACTGTAGTTTCCCCATTGGCTCACAGCAAAATGCGTTGACCTTTTTCAAATGCAATTTTCCTGTTGTCTGCTTGTTTAAATCAATTACAAAAATACGTTGAAGAAAAGTCCAACATGTCTAAAGATTATTTTTCAACATTGCCTGCTACCGAGCATTCTGACTACTTAAAAACACTTCATATTGTAAGGCTTCCTTCATGCCTATCTTTTCATGACTAGGTGCTAGCAGCTGCATGAATAAGTGCTACCGACCAGAACAATAACCTACCCAAGGCCAACAACACAAACAAACAGGCTTTGCAGCTACAAGTAGTGAGTGGAGTTACAAACAGACTATACTAAACAAGTTAAATGTCTAACTTGTGATTAAATATTTTCCACACACATAGATACCTGTAGGCTACTTGGACACCTGGTCCCCACCAGTGGTAGTCAGTGCCTCAGTGCCAAATACAGATGAGATTGCCCTATTTATTTATTTATTTATTTATTTTATCTTTATTTATTTAACTAGGCAATTCAAGAACAAATTATTATTTACAATGACAGCCTAGGAAGAGTGGGTTAACTGCTTTGTTCAAGGGTAGAACAACAGATTTGTACCTTTTCAGCTCCCATTAGTTACTGCCCCAACGCTCTAACCACAAGGCTAACTGCCGAAAAAAATCCTTCCCTTTTAGCATAGCCGGGACGAGTTCTGAGGGTACCGCAGCATCCCTGAAAATGTTTTTTTTAATAAAAAAATACAAGCTTTTTTTCTCTCACAAGTAGAAAATTTTGGGTCTTTAATAGTCCTGTATTAGCAGACTGATATAGCCAGGGACTTGCTTCCATTCAGCCAAAGAGCATTAATGAGGTCAGGCACTGATGTTGGCCTAGCTCACAGCCAACGTTTTAATTCATACCAAAGGTGTTCGATGGGGTTCAATCAATCAATCAAATGTACTTATAAAGCCCTTCTTACATCAGCTGATGTCACAAAGTGCTGTACAGAAACCCAGCCTAAAACCCCAAACAGCAAGAAATGCTGGTGGTAGAAGCACGGTGGCTAGGAAAAACTCCTAGAAAGGCCAGAACCTAGGAAGAAACCTGAGAGGAACCAGGCTATGAGGGGTGGCCAGTCCTCCTCTGGCTGTGCTGGGTGGAGAGATTATAACAGAACATGGCCAAGATGTTCAAATGTTCATAGATGACCAGCATGGATCAAATAATAATAATCACAGTGGTTATAGAGGGTGCAATAGGCCAGTCAGCACCTCAGGAATAAATGTCAGTTGGCTTGTCATAGCTGATCATTCAGAGTATCTCTACCGCTCCTGCTGTCGCTAGACAGTTCAAAACAACAGGTCTGGGACAGGCAGCACGTCCGGTGAACAGGTCAGGGTTCCATAGCTGCAGGCAGAACAGTTGAAACTGGAGCAGCAGCACAGCCAGGTGGAAGGGCTCTGTGCCCACCCCAGTCAAGTTCTTCCACACTGATTTTGACAAATAATTTCTGTATTAACCTCGCTTTGTGCATGAGGGCATTGTCATGCTGAAACAGGAAAGGGCCTTCCCAAACTGTTGCCACAACGTAGAGACGCACAGACTCGTCTGGAATGTCATTGCTGTATGCTGTAGTGTTAAGATTTCTTTTCACTGGGTCCTAGCCCCCCAAACCATAAAAAAAAAAAAAATCAGTCCCAGATCATTCCTCCTCCACCAAACTTTACAGTTGGCACTATGCATTCGGCAGGTAGTGTTCTCTTTGCATCCGCCAAAGCCAGATCAAAAACATAGCCACTGTATAGCCCTGTAAGCTGTGGGCCATGGAGGTGGCTCACTGTTTCAACATAGGCTCTGTACTGCGGGTCTGTGGAAGCCCTCAATGTGTCAGAAACACCTCTGGCCCTGGCAAGTCAGTCACACACCAGCCAAGCCCTCCACAGCAGCAGGGTGTAAATCCAACAGCTATAACAATGGAGGGAGTGTGAGGGGCAAGCAGAGACACACTCAGGCCTGAGACCCCCCCACCTAATAACCCCTTCCAGCTGTACTGTAGGGCCTCCTCATGTAGGGGATGACGAGCCTCACACCAGGGACCCGTGTCCACACCCTGGAGTCAGGGAGCTGACCTCATGGACACGCTGGAGGTTGGTGAGTTAGTCACAGCAGCAGTGCCCCTGAGTCAGTCCACCAGCACACTACACCCATTCAGTACCTGAGAATGTATGGAACCCACCCTGCTCTCTGCTCCCTGCCCCATTTACACACACAGACACGTACATCTACTCACGACACTCTTAGAAAAAATGGTTCCAAAAGGGTTCTTCGGTTGTCCCCATAGCGGCAGGGTAGCCTAGTGGTTAGAGCGTTTGACTAGTAACCGGAAGGTTAGTAAGTTCAAACCCCTGAGCTGACAAGGTACAAATCTGTTGTTCTGCCCCTGAACAGGCAGTTAACCCACTGTTCCCAGGCTGTCATTGAAAATAAGAATGTGTTCTAACTGACTTGCCTGGTTAAATAAAGGGAAAAAACTATTTTTGGTTCCTGGTAGAACTCCTTTGGGTTCCATGTATACTGAACAAAATATGAACGCAACATGTAAAGTGTTGGTTCCATGTTTCATGAGCTGAAATAAAAGATCCCTGAAATTTTGGGAACAAATTTTCTCACATCCCTGTGATCATTCCTCCTTTGCCAAGATAATCCATCCTTCCTGACTGTCACGCCCTGACCTTAGAGATCCTTTTATGTCTCTATTTTGGTTTGGTCAGGGCGTGAGTTGGGGTGGGCATTCTATGTTTTTGTGTTCTATGTTTTCTATTTGCTGTGTGTTTGGCCGGGTGTGGTTCTCAATCAGAGGCAGCTGTCTATCGTTGTCTCTGATTGAGAACCATACTTAGGTAGCCTTTTCCCAGTTATTTTCTGTTTTGTGTCTTTCTGCACCAGACAGAACTGTTTGGTTTTCGATTCATTCTCTTGTTATTTTGTTAATCATGTTCAGTTCAAATAATAAAGATGAACACGCATTACGCTGCACCTGTCCTCCATCCTTCCAACTGCCATTACACTGACAGGTGTGGCATATCAAGAAGCTTACTAAATGAAAGCAGGACTATTTCACACGTGCACCTTGTGCTGGGGACAAAGGCCAGTTTTGTGTGCAGTTTTGTGCAGTTTTGTCAGTTTCTTCCATGGCCTGAATACTCACCAGACTCAATGTCACCCATTGAGTATGATTGGGATGCTCTTGATCAATGTGTGTACGACAGTGTGTTCCAGTTCGAGACAATATCCAACAACTTCGCACAGTCATTGAAGAGGAATGGGACAACATTCCACAGGCCACAATCAACAGCCTGATCTCCTCTATGGGAGGGTCAGCGTAGCAGATGTGTTGTTACCTACCCCTTAACATCTGGGGGCGGCCTGTCAGGAAGTCGGGATCCAGTTGAAGAGGAGGTGTTGAGTCCCAAGGTCCTATTCTTAGTGATGGGTTTTGAGGGCACTATAGTGTTGAACGCTAAGCTGTAGTCAATGAATAGCATTCTCACATAGGTGTTCCATTTATCCAGGTGGGAAAGGGCAGTGTGGAGTGCAAGAGAAGACATCATCTGTGGATCTTTTTGGGGTATACAAAATTGCAGTGGTTCTAGTGTTTACCTGAGATGATGGTGTGTTTAGGCAGGTTACCTTTTGTGTTCTTGGGCTGGGGGCCTGTGGTGGTCTGCTTGAAACATGTTGGTATTACAGACTCCAGTCAGGGACAGGTTGAAATGTCAGTGA
>NW_026282369.1:0-6057 GCF_023373465.1 Oncorhynchus keta | reverse complement strand
TTTTATTTTTTTACAATTGTGTTTCATTGGGCTAGGCCTGGTTTGCAGTGAATCGTAGTAGAACCTTGGATGTTCAGTTCGTTCTCCAACACACTGATGTGTGTTGTGTCACTTTTAGCACCTTCTTCGGGTCATAGCAGCACTTGATAGGGTTACAGAGATTGCAGGAATTTAGTAGGTCGTCTAGCATTTCATGCATGCTTTCTTATCAAAGTGTTTAGTTAATAAAGATAATTGTTTGCTGTATCTGTATTGAGTTTTGGTGTCCTATACTTTGTTGTTGGAACCAAAATTACATTTACATTACATTTTAGTCATTTAGCAGACGCTCTTATCCAGAGCGACTTACAAATTGGTGCATACACCTTATGACATCCAGTGGAGCAGCCACTTTACCAATAGTGCATCTAAATCTTTTTTAGGGGGGTGAGAAGGGATGACTTACCCTATCCCAGTATTCCTTGAAGAGGTGGGTTTCAGGTGTCTCCGGAAGGTGGTGATTGACTCCGCTGTCCTGGCGTCGTGAGGGAGTGTGTTCCACCATTGGGGGCCAGAGCAGCGAACAGTTTTGACTGGGCTGAGCGGGAACTGTAATTCCTCAGTGGTAGGGAGGCGAGCAGGCCAGAGGTGGATGAACGCAGTGCCCTTGTTTGGGTGTAGGGCCTGATCAGAGCCTGGAGGTACTGAGGTGCCGTTCCTCACAGCTCCGTAGGCAAGCACCATGGTCTTGTAGCGGATGCGAGCTTCAACTGGAAGCCAGTGGAGAGAGAGCGGAGGAGCGGGGTGACGTGGGAGAGAACTTGGGAAGGTTGAACACCAGACGGCTGCGGCGTTTCTGGATGAGTTGTAGGGGTTTAATGGCACAGGCAGGAGCCCAGCCAACAAAGCCGAAATGGCAGAACCAGACGTGGAGATGACAAGTGCCTGGATTAGGACCTGCGCCGCTTCCTGTGTGAGGCAGGGTCGCATTCTCGCGGATGTTGTAGAGCATGAACCTACAAGGAACGGGCCACCGCCCCGAAATGACAGGTGCATTGTGTGAGGTCTCCAGGCCAGCTTCCAGACCCCGATAAAACTCCTACTGATTAGGCCTAAGTTTTTCGGGACAAGACAGTTATCCTACCTATAACAACACACTGCAATGAATATTAAAATATACAACCGTTGTGATAATTGCATTGTTTTCTCTATAATACATTACAATTGCATGCATACACCACAGTGATATATACAGTAAGGCCGACAAGCCATACATCATCTCGAGACCTACCTCAGAGTCTCACAACAAATTAGATGTTAATCCATGTTACTCAAATGTCAACTTTCAAAGTTGTTGCAAACGTCACATTTTGTAGTGTTTAAGCTTAGGTTTAGGCATTAACCCGAATTGTTAAGGTAAGAGTTAGGTTTGGGATAGACTTAAAATAAAAATCTAAAAAACAACTTTATTTTGCTGGATTCGAACTTGCAACAGAGGCAAATGCATCCATCATCCCTGTCCACAATGCCCTAGCAAACCAAAACCTACTTTAAGGTAACAGTGCTTACTGTTGCCCCTACTGGCTTGTTTCCACATCATTTCCTGACATCCACAGGCATGGATGGACATCAATACTGACTTTTATCACAGGTAACCTGGTTTTTACAGACACTGTTCCAGTTGGCCTAAACAGTGGCGGAATAAATTCAACCACATAGACTAGGCTATTTGTGTTTATCACAGTTAAAACCGGAGAGAAAACATGCAAATATTGCATGTAACAGTTACGTGACCTACACAGCATGATCAAATGCAAGATCATATAATATTAATCTTGCTACAAATTTCACTATTGGTTTGCTTGTAGGCTAATAAAGTCCTCACTAAAATGTTTCCAAAGCAGCAAGATTATTATAATGGGAAATACAAAGGCAATGCACTTCAACTTCAACATGTTGCAGACTAAGTATAGGAGAAGCCCCAGATTACTGATGGTAACCCTACATTAAAAAGGCGCACACCTATTATGTTAGACCACAGACATTTCGCACCACCAGCTGGGCTGGCACTGACGCGCAACGAGCACATTCACACTCATCACAATAGGCAATAAACCTATGCAGAATATATGCCCGCAGTTTAGTACACCATAAGAAAATAATTACTGCAATATCGTGGCAAAGATGGTCGCATGTTCATTCCGAAATAGCCCAAAAATGCTTCATTGAATGAAATGTATTTTAATCAGGACAGTCAAAGGGATGTTGGAAATTAGAAAACAGTTCAAATGAATAAATGAAATAGCACTGGAAAATGACATGTAATGTCATCAGTGCACTTTGAAGAAGAAACAATGTAGCCTAACAAAATTACTTCACAAAAAGGGAGTGTTGGGAGGTGGCACAGGTACTAGCAGCAGTAGAGCACAGTAAAGAAAAGCAGTGTATAGTGCAGTATGGTAAATAAAAGTAGAGTATAGTTCAGTACGGTACAGTCCTGTAGAGTGGAGTTCAGCATGGTACACAGTGGATCACACTCCAGAGTTTAGTACACTATACAATGTACTGTACTGAACTATACTGTACTGACCTCTACTGTACTGAACAATACTGTACTTTACTGTTCTATGCTGTACTATACTGTGCTGTATGTTGATGTCAAAACTTGTGAAACATGGACATCTATGATTGGTTCAGGTTTGGTCCGGTCTGTACCAACCAAATTTGGTCTTGTTTGGTGGCGGAGCTCATTAAAATAAACAATTTTGTAGAATAATACCCAAATATGCAAGGAGGATATTGCAGATTTCTGCCTTTGTGTACCCATTTATGACATTCCTATCCATAATTATGGATTTCTGTTTACTACAGATCAGGGACCCATGATGAAATTCCGTTAATGCAATTCTGTTACCCGGGTGTAAAAATTACATTACCATGGAATTGCACGGTGGCCATACAATCATGCCAAGCATAGGGTTGTCTTAGAAAATAACAGACCCGTGAAAAACATTGAAATAGCACTACAATACCCTGATGAAATATTCTATATATTCTATATATTTGACTTTCAAGAACTGTGACCACAAACAAATCTGCATCAACGTGAGATCCGAAAACAATGCAGACACAATGCGGCCAGAGTGCACGCATTTTAACACCAGGAGTAAGAGGCCGGTGTTCGGAATGTCATCCTATCACACCTGTTAGGATAGGGATAATACAAGGTGTAAATGTTTGTTTCCAGGTAGCTTGGGTCCTGGATGCTGATTGGATGAAACAGCATTCCAGCCATGTGTACATCAGAGAATGTACCATGGGTATTACGCAAAACTACTTGTTTACAGTTATATTTAGGTTGGTAACCAGTTTATAATAGCAAAAAGGCACTTCAGGGGTTTGTGGTATATGACCAATATACCATGTCTAAGGACTGTTCTTACACGCGATGCTACACTGACTCAGCCGTGGTATATTGGCCATATATCGCAAACCCCCGAGGAGCCTTATTGCTATTTTAAACTGGTTACCAACATAATTGGAGCAGTAAAACTAAATGTTTTGACATACCACGGCTTTAAGCTAATCAGCATTCATGGCTCGAATGACCCGGTTTATAATGGCCGCTTTGTGTCGTTCCTAAGAACAGCCCTTAGCCGTGGTATATTGGCAATATACCACACCTCCTCAGGCCTATTTCTTAAATATACCACACCCCCTTGCACGTTATTGCTATAAACTGGGTGTTTCGAGCGCTGAATGCTGACTGCCATGGTATATCAGACCATATACCATGTGTATGACAAAACATATTTTTACTGCTCTAATTAAGTTGGTAACTAGTTTATAATAGCAATAAGGCACCTCTGGGGTTTTGTGGTATTTGGCCAATATACCATGGCTAAGGGCTGTATCCAAGCCTTAGCCGTCGTTCTTAAGAACACGTTGTGCCTAAGAACAGCTCTTAGCCGTGGTATATTGGCCATATACCACAGCCCCTCAGGCCTTATTACTTAAATATACTACATCCCCTCTGGCTTTATTGCTTAAAGGTCTGCCCACGCACTCAGCACTCACACATTCTAAAAAAGGAAAGCATAAAAATGTTTATGACCATGAGAACTTCTTGCGCAATTATTTTGATTGAATAACATAATTTTAGTCACGTACCTGGGTTTATCAAGTGGCTCAGGTTCCTTGCGGGCTTTTCCTACGTGAGGCTCTGCCTCCTCGAGTGTCACTCAACTGGAACTCTGCCTCCACTTTTCCCTAAAACAAAAAAGAAAATACAACGAGTTATCAAATAGGGTCCTGTGTCTGCACAATCATGTGACATGCCTGGATTTAACACTTTTTCCACTTTTCATTTTATGTCTGATGGTCCAGCAACATCCTCAGACAATTGGTTTCATTTTTTGTGTCGTTCAAACTTTGGATAAGGCTTAAAATACAGGATACAGTCTAATATGTCAGATGATTGTGCAAAACACAGGGCCCTAATCACAACACACATACAGAAAGATTATATTTAAGTCCTACACTTATCACTACCACCACCTGAGACTAAACCATACCCTCACTCTAATCTGATTCCACTATAGTCATTGGAGGCTCAAGGTGCTGGAAGTCATTAACATTCAGCTATTTGATTTGGAATTTTAGTATAAAATTTCAAGTATAAAAATATATTTATTTATTTTTAATTTGGCCTTTACTACACTGAACAAAAATATAAATGCAACATGGAAAGTGTTGGTCCCATGTTTCATGAGCTGAAATAAAAGATCCCAGAAATGTTCCATACACACAAAACGTATTTCTCTCAAACAAATTTGTTTACATCCCTGTTAGTGAGCATTTCTCCTTTGCCAAGATAGTCATGCTGAATAAACTGATGGATTTTTTAAAATTATGTTTCTTAGAATGGCGCACGGGTGCTTTATAGACTTTAAGGATAACTGCCATGCACTTTAAAAGTGTCTGGAAAGTTCAACAATGGCACAATTAAGTGGACGAGATAATTAAGAGGAAGGTAATGTATAAAACACCAAACTTGCATGGAGTTTGGGCTAACTAGGATTCTCCCCATAACCTCAGTTATTAATGTGTGACCCACACCAAGACTTAATTCTGCCCAACCCTCCAGGTCAATTATAATCTCATAATACATTACCATGAGGAGATACGTGCTCCCATCTGCTGTCTACAAACTGAAGGTCCTCCAGCTTCATGTTTCTGTGCTTGCTATTTTTCTTTTCTTCTTGTTCTTCTTTGCCTCTTCAGCCTCCTTCTCTCCCCTCTCAATGTCCTCCTGACTCTTGAGCTTGATGAGGGGCCACCATCCTTTCATCCTTTTGTTAAGGAAGATAGAGAAGCGGACTGGCCTTATCCTCTGCCATCTTTATGCTGCACTGCCCTGAGGTCTTGGCTGCCCGCACCATGTCGCTCAGACGCAGCTCAATGGAGCCTAGGAGAGAGGTGACAGAGAGGCGAGAGCAAACCTTTAGCAGCTGAAGAGTATCAAACTAAGCAATAGTTTTCCTGCCATTTTAATATCTACACACCCTGAAAGGAGTCGACATCACAGCAATAACAGCCAGCTGTAACGCAGCCTGGGATCGAACCTGTGTCTATGGTGACGCTCAAGCCGTGCCTTAGACCATTGCGCCACTCGGGAGGGCCCAGGGGTCATGTTTTTAACAATGGTTTGTTTGTGTGGTAAGCCTAACGAAGCCAACAAGTCGAGGAGTGAAGTCGGTGGAGGTGCATTTACGACAGCCGTTAGTCGGACACTGTAGTGGTTTTCCAACATCAAGGCTCAGTTCAATATGGCAGTTTCAACATATCTGCTATTTTTTATAAAAAGCGTATTTGCATAAATGTTGAAATAAACTTTTCTATACCCCCCATATCACAAACTGAAAACATAACATGTCTACAATGAATTGGTTAGAGAGAGGTCTGAAATATCACTTTCATTTGATCTGCTGTAGCTTTTAGAACAGCTGCAAAGTTGGTTCCTGTTCTCAGTCACCTTTGGCCACGTTCGAATGGGTCAAACAAAACACACTAATGATT
>NW_026282368.1:0-1467 GCF_023373465.1 Oncorhynchus keta | reverse complement strand
GAGCCCTATGGGACTTGGTCTACTTTTGACCAGAGCCCTAGTGGTCATAGTAGTGCTTACTTTTGACCAGAGCCCTATGGGACTTGGTCTATAGTAGTGCACTACTTTTGACCAGAGCCCTATGGGACTTGGTCTATAGTAGTGCATTACTTTTGACCAGAGCCCTATGGGACTTGGTCTATAGTAGTGCACTACTTTTGACCAGAGCCCTATGGGACTTGGTCTATAGTAGTGCACTACTTTTGACCAGAGCCCTATGGGACTTGGTCTATAGTAGTGCATATATGGGACTTGGTCTATAGTAGTGCATTACTTTGACAAAGCCCTATGGGACTTGGTCTATAGTAGTGCATTACTTTTGACCAGAGCCCTATGAGACTTGGTCTATAGTAGTGCATTACTTTTGACCAGAGCCCTATGGGACTTGGTCTATAGTAGCACTACTTTTGACATTACTTTTGAGTGCATTGCTTTTGACAGAGCCCTATGGGACTTGGTCTATAGTAGTGCATTACTTTTGACCAGAGCCCTATGGGACTTGGTCTATAGTAGTGCACTACTTTTGACCAGAGCCCTATGGGACTTGGTCTATAGTAGTGCACTACTTTTGACCAGAGCCCTATGGGACTTGGTCTATAGTAGTGCATTACTTTTGACCAGAGCCCTATGGGACTTGGTCTATAGTAGTGCACTACTTTTGACCAGAGCCCTATGGGACTTGGTCTATAGTAGTGCACTACTTTTGACCAGAGCCCTATGGGACTTGGTCTATAGTAGTGCACTACTTTTGACCAGAGCCCTATGGGACTTGGTCTATAGTAGTGCACTACTTTTGACCAGAGCCCTATGGGACTTGGTCTATAGTAGTGCACTACTTTTGACCAGAGCCCTATGGGACTTGGTCTATAGTAGTGCACTACTTTTGACCAGAGCACCTATGGGACTTGGTCTATAGTAGTGCACTACTTTTGACCAGAGCCCTATGGGACTTGGTCTATAGTAGTGCACTACTTTTGACCAGAGCCCTATGGGACTTGGTCTATAGTAGTGCACTACTTTTGACCAGAGCCCTATGGGACTTGGTCTATAGTAGTGCATTACTTTTGACCAGAGCCCTATGGGACTTGGTCTATAGTAGTGCATTACTTTTGACCAGAGCCCTATGGGACTTGGTCTATAGTAGTGCATTACTTTTGACCAGAGCCCTATGGGACTTGGTCTACTTTTGACCAGAGCCCTATGGGACTTGGTCTACTAGTGCTTTTGACCAGAGCCCTATGGGACTTGGTCTATAGTAGTGCACTACTTTTGACCAGAGCCCTATGGGACTTGGTCTATAGTAGTGCACTACTTTTGACCAGAGCCCTATGGGACTTGGTCTATAGTAGTGCATTACTTTTGACCAGAGCCCTATGGGACTTGGTCTATAGTAGTGCACTACTTTTGACCCGAGCCCTATGGGACTTG
>NW_026282367.1:0-2216 GCF_023373465.1 Oncorhynchus keta | reverse complement strand
CAAGGCCCGCGGGCCACATCCGGCCAGCGAGAAGGTTTCTACGGCCCCTGGGATGATCTTGATTTATTATTAGAACCGGCCCGCAGACCGCAGCAAACCGGCAGCCGCGCAGATCTTTTGCACGCACCAATACTACATTTCCCACAATGCAACGGTGGCCACGCGAGCAGTAGGCTGCTTCATTTCAATATTTATTGGCACAGCAGTTGTCAGCATCACAGTAAAATTAACTTTCAGATACCCATCAAAAATGGCAAAACGGAAGGTGGACACTGAGAACCGGGGTTTCAAACAAGGTGGGAGTCGGAGTATTTGTTCACGGAGGTAGCTGGAAAACCTGTGTGTCTTCTGTGTGGAGAAAGTGTGGCGGTACTGAAAGAGTATAATCTGAGACGACATTATGAAACGAAACACGCGGACAAAAACAAGAATATGGACATGGAACAAAGGCTACAAAAGGCAGAGGAATTAAAACGAGGCCTCAAATCTCGACAGGCTCTGTTCAAAAAAGCCAAATCACAAGGCCAGGCTGCTGTCAAGGCCAGTTTTATTTTGGCAGAAGAGATCGCTAAATCAGCCCGGCCATTTACGGAGGGGATTTCATCAAAAACTGCATGATTAAAGTTTGTGACGAAGTTTGCCCAGAAAAAAGGCAACTCTTTTTAAATGTGAGTCTGAGCAGAAACACCATTGCCGAGAAGTAGACCAGTTGTCCATCAATCTAAAAGAGCAGCTTGTGAAAAAGGGAAAAGATTTCATTGCATATTCCTTGGCTGTGGATGAGAGCACCGGCATTTCTGACATTGCCCAGTTGTCAATTTTCATCCGCGGAGTGGACTCCAGCCTAAGCGTGACAGAGGAGTTTTTGGCTTTACGTCCTATGCATGGCACAACTACGGGGCATGATTTGTATGAAGAGGTGTCAAGATGTGTAAATGAGATGGAGCTGCCTTGGGAGACTACGTGGGTTTGACAACCGACGGAGCACCTGCGATGTGTGGACACAGGAGCGGACTGGTGGCGAAGATACGGGAAAAGATGCAAGAGGAAAACGCGACAGGTGAGCTGACAGCTTATCATTGTATCATACACCAGGAAGCGTTGTGCGGTAAAGCATTGAAAATGGAGCATGTAATGAGCATCATCACGCGCACAGTTAACTTTATCAGAGCCAAAGGTTTGAATCACCGCCAGTTCAAGGCATTTCTGACGGAGTTAAAGCGGAGCATGGTGATTTGCCTTATCACACAGAGGTGCGATGGCTAAGCCAGGGAAAGGTGCTTCAAAGATGTTTCGAGCTTCGTGAGGAGATTTGTCTGTTCTTGGACAGCAAGGGAAAGACACAACACAACTCCGAGGACGAAATGTTTCTGTGTGAAATGGCTTTTCTGTGTGACATTACGAGTCATCTGAATGCAATGAACTTGCAGCTGCAGGGTCGGGATCGTGTCATCTCTGATATGTACAGTACAGTGAAGGCATTTAAAACCAAACTGACTCTGTGGGAGACGCAGATGCGGAAAGAAAATTTGAGCCACTTTCCCAGCTGCCAGACCATGAAAGAAGCTCTCTACCAGTGCGTTCCCGAGCGCACAGTTGGCTGATAAAATAGGTATGCTTGCACGCTGACTTTCGGCGCCGATTTGCTGACTTTGAAGCACAAAAAAGCAGGTTGGAACTGCTCGGTAACCCATTTGCTGTTGACGTGGAAAGCTCACCACCAAACCTCCAAATGGAGTTGATTGACCTCCAATGCAATGATGCACTGAGGGCAAAATATGCGGCAGTGGGTGCTGCGGAGTTCGCCCGTTTCCTCCCCGACACAATGCCCCAGCTGCGCATCCAGGCTGCTCAAACGTTGTCTATGTTTGGCAGCACATACCTGTGTGAACAACTGTTTTCTTTGATGAACTTGAACAAAACATCACACAGAAGTCGACTTACTGCTGAACACCTCCACTCAATTCTGAGGATTTCCTCAGCTCAGAGCCTTACCCCGAACATTGATGAACTTGTGGAAAAGATGGGACACCACCAAGTATCACCCTCAACCTCAAACAAGTGAACATTACTGTGCAATCACATATTTAGGATTTTACTCAGTTCAAGTTTAAAAGTTAAAGTTTAATATTTGTTTCACTGCATGTTACTTCTCCTTAACAAAGTGTTGTTTTTGATTAATAGATTTTTGCACTTTATTTTATTGTATTTCAATC